>NW_010226698.1:0-17197 GCF_000690775.1 Eurypyga helias
ATTTGCGCTTGAAGTCTTTATGGAGCCCTGAGCGCTGGGCGAGCTCTGGCACCGGGAGTGGGGCTGAGCGACGGTCGGTAACACTTCAAATATTTGTGCTGCGTTTAAATACATCCATCTACTGGCGTGCGTGTTTGCCATTCATTTCCTGCCACAGCTACTCTAGCGATGAGGGTGTCCTCAGCCATCGGACGGGCTGGCTGTGGGGGTATCACTCTTGCTTTGATTTTTTTTTTCCCGTTAAAAAAATGTTTTCAATTTCAGCTGCCGATTTTATAGCTCCTGAAATACTTTTATTTAAAGATCACTACTAATGATTTTTGAATGGGAAATCTTGAAGATTTACTTTCTTTAAAATAGAGCTGTAACAATACCTGCTGCTTTGAGTGTTATTTCGTGACCCCACCAACTTCGCTTTGACCAAAAAAAAAAAAAAAAAGCTGGAAATAATCATTTAAGAGATGCTACTTTCCCTGTTTCAACAAGTTGCTTTATTCTCGGCTCCGGTAATTTCCTCTAAGGCTGGCGTTCCTGGCTGTTATGTAGATGATGTGGTGATACGCGTGATGTTAAACCTGCAGTCACTGGGGATTAATGCACGGGCATGACATCATCGACAGCCAATAAGGGGATGGGTTTGGGCACGTACTGACCCAAACTGTCTTCCAAACTGATGGGGTGATCCTGCTGTGCTCCGAAGGAATAACGCAAGTTTGCGTGGTTTCCTGGCACGGTTTCACTGTGTTTCTGAGTCGTGAGCCCTCCTGCGAGTTGGGCACGGTTCATTCAACAGTCACCAGTGAGGTTAGTCGGCTTGATCAAAGGTCTCGTTTCTTGGGAAGAGATTATTGAAAATGGACATATCAGTTCCGTGGTCTAGCGAGAGACGATGCGACTGAGCTGTTTGCTGGCAGAATATAAAGAGCCAAAGAGTTCTCAGCCTTTGTGGCAGGAAAGCTGCCTGAATACACTGTGTGTTTGAACACACAGTGGATTTACCTGTAGTAAATCACTTGGAGTAGAGCTGCTGACGTGGAGGTAGACACAGGCTCAGTGTCAGGGCAGCGAAGGGAACCCGTGCAGCTCCTGGGGCAGGAAACTGTTCCCCTGCTGCGCTAACAGCTCCTGTGCTCTCGCCTTCATCCCAGGACCTTGGTGCCTCCGTGCTGCCAAGGTCTAGCAGGTTTGAAGCCCTTGGCCTCAGTTCCTGTTCCATTGCTGTCGGGGTTGCTCAGAAAACTCAGCTGGCTTGGGTAGCTTTCGCAGAATCACAACAGATGTTGCCAAGCGCTGTCTGGCTCCTGAAAGGTGCGTTTCTGAGTTCAGGCTGCCTCTTCTGCCTAATGTTTCCTTCATCAATGTGCAGCAGGCTCATTCAAATCCCCCACAGGTCACTGGGGGCTGTATGAGACCCTTCGTGTCACTATCACAAATATTTGCCTACACATCACTTAGGTGAGCCTAAATATTTTCTGTTTGCTAGAGTTCTTAGCATTGAACGTAAATTTTTGGGTCCAGAGTTCATCCTTGAAGTCTTTTAATGTTTTGGCTTGCACCTTACATGTACGTGCACATACCCCCCCCCCCTTATCAGTGCCATTGCCTCGATAGGCATTTACAGAGGGGACCACGCAGGGTAGAAGCAGCACAACCGACGCGCCTCAGGGGTGTGTGTGCGATTCTTACGCCTTCGATGCCAATAAGACGTGATGGGATACATCTAATGAATTACCTTTAAATTAGAAAGCAGTAAACAAGCCATTATTGGATTAGAGGAATATTAAAATTAGAAGAACGTTACCATCTTTTGATGTCCTGTGGCACATTTTTACCAGCTAGAAAATGACACGGGTTACTGCAGAGAGAGAGAGGGTCTCTAGAGGACTGTAATGATTTTCATCTGTGTGAAATAGATTTTTTTAATGCTATTACTTAGTATCTTCTGTTTAGATGATGCTGTAGCAGATTTCTTTTTTTTTTTCCTTCTAGTTTCACAGTGATGTTTGCTATCATTTTTCTGAGTGACTTCAGTGCTTGTGGAAGGTACAGGTTTGATGTACCCTGAGAGCTAAAAGCTCCTAATTATTGAAGAAAAAAACAGGCAAAATGGTACAAGAGGCTTGGTGATAGATTTCAGTCCAATACTGAAGAGCTTTCTGCCTTGCCAGGGTGCAAAGATAGTCTGGGTCCATGCCACTTATCCCATGGCCCCTTTCCTCAGCTGCCTAGAAGGCTGCTTCCAGCTCTGGTAATTCTGGGGTTTTATTTAAATTGCATAAAAAGATTCCCATTGACTTCACTGTGATTTATATAAATTTGTAAGATCTGGATTAAATCCACCCGTTTTCTTGGTCATACATCTGACAGTGCTGGGGTTACCTGGTGCTGCTTTCGGATGTGACTGCGCTGGGTGAGATCTGAATTGGCAACCGGTCGATGGTGCTTGTGTGGAGCCGCTCTGGATCTCGCCATGCCAATCTCCTATTAATCTAAGGCCAACACCTGCTGTCCTCTCTCAGGCAAACTGCCCAGTGAAGGGCTGGGCTTTGAGTGAAAAGGGCAGAATTTGGCCAGTACTCCTCAAGTGTTAGAAAAAAATGTACATTTAAGAGGTAAACACTAACATATTGGATGGAAAGCAGTCAATTCTCAGGTTCATCTAGAATAAAGTTTCTTAGGAAATCTTGAAATTACAGTGTTCTTGCGATACCATTTTGGTCTGATGGCCAATGAAAAATTAAGCCCTTAATCTAGAACTGAACTTGAATTTGTTGCTGCAAGAAGTTTTTTTGTTCAGAATACCAGTTTTTAATAAAACTTTAAGACAAATATTTTATTACTTTTAACTCGATATCAATATGAAGCAACAAGATACCTTGGAGTGCTAAGCCTTATTCCAGTCTCCTGAGGACTGCTGTGGTTTAACCCCAGCCAGTAACTAAGCACCACGCAGCCACTTGCTCACTCCCCTCATAGTGGGATGGGGGAGAGAATCAGAAGAATAAAAGTGAGAAAACTCATGGGTTGAGATAAAGACAGTTTAACAGGTAGAACAGAAGTTGTGCATGCAAGCAAAGCAAAGCAAGGAATTCATTGACCACTTCCCATGGGCCAGCAGGTGTTCAGCCATCCCCAGGAAAGCAGGGCTCCATCACACATAATGGTGACTTTGGAAGACAAACAGTGTAACTCCAAATGTCCCTCCCTTCCTCCCACTTTATATGCTGAGCAGATGCCGTAAGGTCTGGAGTATCTCTTTGGTGAGCTGGGGTTGCTGTCCCAGCTGTGTCCCCTCCCCACTTCTTGTGCCCCCCCAACCTCCTTGCTGGTGGGGTGGGGTGAGGAGCAGAAAAGGCCCTGACCCTGTGTCGGCACTGCTCAGCAGTAACAAACACCCCTGTGCTACCAGCGCTGTTCCCAGCACAAATCCGAACCACAGCCCCATCCCAGCTGCTGTGAAGGACTTAACTCTGTCCCAGCCAAAACCAGCACAAGGATTCTGCTTTGTCCTGGATTTTGGAAGCATATTTAGAATAAAGGGCTCTCATATATATATATATACTTTTCATCCACAGTATTGGATTTTCCTTGTCTCGCTCCCACAGTTTATGGCCCCAGAATTCCTTGCCCCTTTTCAAGGTCTAGTAGCAGAACTCCCACAGCATCTCTTCTTCCCTTTGAAAAATTTGATAACCCTCATGCAAACGGTTTTGAAAGCAGTGCCAACCCTGTGGATCAGAAGCTCTGCACACTTTCACCTGAGGTTAGGCAGCGCGATGTGAGCTGCTTTGCAGTGGCAAAGCATCCTGAATACTTGCAAGCTACAGGGATTTCTGTGGGCTGTGTTGCTGAAGCTGCTTTGCTGCTCTAAAGAGGCTTATAAGGGGGAGCAAAGGACTGGATTTCATAAATTTTGCTTTATTTTATTCTTTCCAGCTATTATTTTGTGAAGGCTGTGAGCCGAGAGGCTGATTTTCTCAGACTTGGTACAACTATGCCCGAGTAGAGCTCAGATGAGGGAAAGTAGTATCAGGTACCTCAGTGACTCAAAAGGTGACCTGTTGTTTTTATTGCTCCTTCTGTTGTGTTCCAATTTCAGTTACATTTTACAGGGAACATCTGTGGAATAAAAACTCTGGTGAGGCCAGGCCTTTCTCATCGGAGGATATTTCCCTCTGCACAGCATCAATGCAAGGTTTCTCCTTCCTTCCTTTAAAGTAACAGTTGTGTTACAAGCGCTGCCAGGTACAAGCAGCAAGGATAAACATATTAATGGGCAGCAACCCCAGCCTCGGCATGCCATGATGGTAAAAGTCTGGTTAAAGACCTTAGTCCCCGGCCCTCGATGCAGAGCTCTTGCCCCTTTCTGTTCTCTCACCAGCCGCCTGCAAAGCACGACTCGGTCGTGCTACGTCCCCCTGAGCTGAAGGACACGGTGTAACTGGAGTCAGACTCGACTTGCTGGTTCTGGAAGCAACTAGCCCCTTAAAAGGAGAGAGCAGGACTGATGCTTTAGCTCTTAAAGCATTTGTGGGCTTTTTTCTAGCCTGCCAGAAGCATTTAAGTAATGCCTGGGCATGGCTAAACTGGTTAGTATGAGCTCTTTTAGCTTTTTAAAATAAATTGCAAATCTCAAGTTCATATTTACATAATTCAGGTTATTAATTAATGTGTTTGCGTTTCCTAATCTCTGTGCCAAATTCCCGTTTGGTGCAGGTTTCCGAGCATTAATGTCAGCGTAAAGGGGAAAAGGAGAAAATTCAGTTGTTGTAGGCAGCGTTGAATGGTTAGTGATTTTTGCCTTTCAACAAAATTAAAGAGCCGCTTCTTTTCTGAAGCATTTGAGTGTCACCTCAGGTATTCAGGGAGGAATTTGAAAATTCTTAATTGATAAAGTACCCAGTCTTTCACATGTGCATCACTGGGATTTGTATATAATGCAAGTGAATAAAGCTTCCAGGATACATTCCGTGCATGTGTAATTACGGAGTGACTATACTTCGATGCAACTTGCCATGTTATCTAGATTCCAGTTATGGGGACAATGGTATTTTATGTTGTCATCCGCAAGCGGGAACATCCCTGCACGACTGAATCTGTTTGAAGGACCAGGCTGTGGCTGGTTTAGTCTAGAGAACAGTTACCCATGGATTTCTTTGCTGCTTCCATTATTTAGTGAGAATTATGAGTGTTTATGATAGTCTGATCAGCAAATAGAAGTGCATTGCAGATGCAGATATATTGTGAAGTACAGCAGTTTACATTAATAGGAAGGATTTATCTTGTTGCAGTACTGAATTTATGATGCTAAGCTGTGATATTTTCCTGTTTCAAAAATGTTATATTGCAGTGAGCTGGTATCAGGGTGATAAAATAAATGTTTCTTTTTTAATTTAAGCCACTGTAACATGCTAATAATGTCAGAGACAGGAAGAGAAATGCCTTATTTCAGAAATGAATATAATATATCTGTATTATAATTTAATTGCAAAATTCATTTAACACGGACTCCTAAATGAAACTTCTTGTTTTGTTTAAACGATAAAACAGCTGGGGTTGAGGTCTTTGACGGAAGTATGCTTTCGGCCAAAAGCATCAGGGTTAATATGTCCTGCTTAAATCAGTCTTTGGGACTCTGTTCTCTATAATTCTGAGAAGGAAATAGAGAAGCCATAGTTGCTGGTGATGGTCCCTTTGCTGGGCATTGGGGCAGCCCACGCTCCTTGCTCCTTTCCCCCCAGTTTCCCAGCAAATGTTCAGCAGACAGGGTTACTGGGAAGGCAGGAGGGCTCATCTCTTCCTCTGAGCTGTTATCTCCTCCTCTGGCCATTGCCAGGGACTGTGGCACTGCCAGGGCTGTATTCGGGATATCCCATTGCCCTGTTCCTAGAAAATGTGATGCTGTGATGGAAATCCTTCTTGATGCCCCACAACTCTCTTCCATAGCCACCTATCAGCTCCCAAGGGGAACGGGTGAGCCTTCCCCCACGCTGC
The DNA here is from genome assembly GCF_000690775.1 of Eurypyga helias. Taxonomy (NCBI): domain Eukaryota; kingdom Metazoa; phylum Chordata; class Aves; order Eurypygiformes; family Eurypygidae; genus Eurypyga; species Eurypyga helias. The sequence goes on from NW_010226698.1 coordinate 5,995, forward strand.
TTGGATACATCCCTGGATCGTGCCTTGTCGAGGTGACAGGGAAGGGGATTCTCATCAGCCAGGCTCGTACTGTGGAGTGTGGCTGGTGGGCTCTGGGGCCGCAGCACTGCTTCCTCCCCAAGGAAAATGGGGACAGAGCGAGCCAGCAAAGTCAGTGATGGTCAGCTGGTGTTGTTATTACGAGGCTAAACCTTTTCCTCCTTGTTTGTACGCAGCTGTGCCTTACTCCATGAGTGTTTTACTGATTTCATTGGAATTGGCCCAGCATGAAGACAGGTAGCTGTAAAGGGCTGATCCTGACCGTGTGGTGGGCTCGTGTGGACTGCGTTGCAGTTTGTGTGAGCACCGTCAGCTGAATGACTGAAGCACCACGGCTAGAAGTCAAGTGCTGTAAGATTTTCCCCAAACACATGTCTACAGCAGGGGGTGGACTTGTGCGTAAAACAGGCCACCGAATCTGAAAAAAGGATTAGTAATTCTGTGGAACGTAGAAAGATTGTCCTGTGTGTGTATTCCTGTTACATTACTCAGTAAAACAGTGCCTCCGAACCTTTGAAATGATATCTCTTACTTGGAAGAACATAAGAAAGTACTTGGCATTGGCTCGGTTAGCTGAAAGGTGCTACTGGACTAACAGTTTAACTGTGGAAATACTTGCCAGTTATCGGGTGTATTGGCTTAACTGGGGCCAAAGCAACACAATTGTTTTAGTAGTAACTTAGCCCCATATTTTTGGTGTGCTGCTAAAATGATTAATTCTGCTTTTGTTTAATTATATATATGTTTTTGTTCAGGGACCATTAAAAGAACAAAACTTCGTTAGAAAAAGTAACTGTTAAACCCTGCACTGATTCTCCTGATTTAAGAGATTATTGGGTAAAAAGCATTCTCTCTCCTTTCCTACATCAAACTGACACGGGGGGATGGATCTGAGGTGAAGCGGGGCCATTTCTGGCAGAATTAGTGTAACTTTCCACCCAAGAAATGAATAGGTTCATTTGGTTCGTTAAGTGTTAGAAATTAATTGGTATTGAGCTTATCCACATACTTAATGGCATTTCCCTCCGGAACATTTCCTTCCTGTAGATGTTTCTAATGCATTTTTGTGATACATATTTTGGTTTAGTAATACAATAGACATAGAAGCCCTAAACCTCTAAGAATAATTGCTGTTTATAATCCTGAGAAAGGTGCAGCAACTTTAAACACAATTTCTTACTCTGCCAGTGTGCATCATTCACCTAGGACACGCTTCAGGTTCCTCTTGCTCTCTAGCTGCACCCCAGGCCGAGGTGAGTTGTGGTGGTGAGGGGATGAACGCGTAGCTGCATGTACCTGGCGTCTTTGCAGATGGTTGTAGAAATGAGAAGAAAATTGGATATTTTCAGCAAAACTCTTGGTTTTTGCATGTGACACATTCCTCTTCTTGAACAGAATCTTCAGCAACGAGTAAACTATTACTGTCACATCTTCCTTGGAAATGTAGTGGAGACTGGCAGCTATTTTTAGCTAGCGTATTTGGAATATGCATAATTGTATTATGGCTGAAAACTTGATACACCTTCTGTGTTTTCCTCATCTAAGAGGAAAAATAAAGACTGGATAAAGCCAACCTGGTCTTGTTTTAAATGCCTTTTTCTAGAGAAGTAACATCGTCTGTTAGAGTTAATGGGAATTGTTGTCTATTGTTTAAATTCTTTGTTACAGAGGCTTAGAACAAGGGGTCTTCAGTAATAAAAAGGCCTTCTTTTCTGGCATGTCTGCCTGATAACAGTCTATAAGATTTAAGAATAATACTGTAAAAAAATTTGTTTTCAAATAAGTAATTGTCTATAACTAATTGAAGGGCAAATGGAAACTCTGCATCCTCCAAACAAATGTAGTGTGTCTCTTTAAATATCCAAACAATTTATCCTTCTATTTTTCCGCCCTCAAGACAGAAAAATAATATCAAATCTCATTCAGGTTGTACTTAAATATGACCAAACTGATAATTACATTATTATAGAGAAGGGCAGGATAGCTGGAGGATATGTGCAAGGTGCATTAGTCCCACAAATAGAAGCTGATTTACTTATTGATAGTAGAGACACGTTTTAGTCACTTTATAGAATTAACAATTGATCAGCTTGTTAGGTTCTAGCTCTTCATAAGCGCAGCATGTTTATTCATTATTGTCATTACATGGTGCAAGCAGCTGAGGTCATGATTAGTAAGGCAAAATCTAAAAATATTTAAACTTCCTTAAATATAACTTTTGCAACTGGCGTTTTTTGAGCAATGCACCAATTCTCGCTTTTCAGAAATAAATATAACTTATACCTGCTTGGTTAATTTGCATTTCATTTACATTTTTTCAGAACCATCAGCTTTATTTGTTTTCCAAATGCCAGGGATTCAGGCTTGTAAAAGTATAATAAGATGGGCAACATAAAAGCGTTACTTTCAAATTGCCTTGGTCACTGTAAATATACACCGATATATAGTATTGCAACTAAACACGCTGCTGGAGGAGAATGGAGAGATGTTATTCCAATAAATATATTCATGATTGTTTGTTACTAGGCGTAAGTTCCATTTTCTAAATCAGCATTGACTGAAGCTTGAGCAAACTCGATAGCAAAAATTCCCACAGAGGCTTCTCCTGCTACATATGACTAATATATTAAAGAAGATAAATAGTCATTTTTAAAATTTATTACACAGTAGAATTGAACACAAGAGGAAACCATTTTACAAATCTGAAAGTTAAGGTCACCCTGAGAAGAAAAGGACACTTAAGATGACTAGAAAAAGTCTGCTTCTTCAAGAAATTGAGATTCGAAGTTTACTCTTTTCACGGTGTCTTTTATAAAGCTTTAGAATCCCAAGTGTAAAACCAGAGTCTGTTTTGATGTGCAAATATCTTAAAACTGTACAGTAGACAGGCATTTCTACACTCGCATCTAACCAGTGCTACAGATGAGCTTCTAGTCTCTTCATTCATTACGAACTACGAAGCTTTTTGTTAGTGGCTTTTATAATGCAGTTCAGTGTTAGGGATGAAGTGTCTGAAACATTTAAGTGGATTTTTCTAATAGTTTTAACAGTTTTCTCCCCTCTCCTTTTGTATTTATAAGCTTTTGCTTTTGGTTCATAATTCAGACTTCTAGAACTATGAAAATGTGCTCAATAGCATTTTCTTAGGGCTTGTTAATAACGTTAATGAATTATTTTTCTCTTAGGCTGTCTTATCTTAGCTGGTAGTGCTCGCTTGTTTGAGCTGTAGCAAATCAGGACAACATCGATTTTCTTTAAGAGATTAATAATGAAAGATCTACATTCTTAAATATGTAGATAAAGATAAGTGACTTAATTAAAAAATTATCAGTGGAAGGTAGTAAGATGAATTAGCTGTTTTAATTTGTTGTCTATGTCAATATGCTGTAACATAACCTGGGGTATTACATAAAATCCATGCATGATATACTTTAATTTTCATTGTGATTTCATAGTTACTTCAGTTGCTTATTCTTTTGAAAATTGCTCATGTTTTGGGAATGTTAAATTCTTGGAACTATCTGCCCCAACTTCAGCTTAGGTAGGCCTTGGCTCTGCAGATGTTTAACGTCCGGTGCAATGCAGCCTGATTAAAACAGTTCTGCTCTGATCAATTGTAATGTTTGCAGGCTTTGTCTTCAGTGGTGGAAGTCAGGTTACGAGCTTGATTGTTCCACTGACTGGGAAATTCTGCTGTTTGATCACATTGCTATGAATATCAGAGCTGGCAAAATTCCAGGCTAAGTTGCTTGCTATTTTTTGACTAGCTTTACAAATTATACATGATGAAAAAAGAGACATCTCGGGGCCTCTGCCTTTCATCCCATGTTGCTTTTGATACCGCGGATGTCTCGTCAGGGTACACAATATCGAGGAGGAGCTGTTAGGAGGAGCTGCTCTATTAAAACATGGTAGTTGATATTATTAAATCAGGAGATAACAGCCTTCTGCTGGAAGGGCTGCTCTGTGTTGCAAACTCTTTTGTTTTGGGGCTTTTTTTTTTTTGATGTCATGTAATAGCACAAGCACCCACACAAATTCCACTGGTGGATTCCCTGGTGAGAATAATTATGTGTATGGTACTGTGCCTTGGAGAAGACTTGCACAATTGTCATGGTTAAATTCTAAGTGACTCCCAAGTCATGCTGGTTTTCAAGCTTCGAGATACTTTTTTTTCAGAATATATTTCCTCAAATCTCAGTGCAGCTACAAATACATCATTTGACAGGCATGGTTGAGCTGCTGCTTTGGGTCCTTGGGTCACTGCCTTTCTGTTGCAAATGCATTGTCCAAGGGATGTTTTGAAGGTTAGTTATTCTTATCTTTTCTAGACATCTCCATTAGCTTTCTAGGGTAAGACAACAGCTGGTTCACATTCTCAGACTGTGCCTTTTCCTAACGCTAGCCTCGTGGCTGTCCTGTTTGAAGTAATTCAGCCGGGGGATGGGAAAGGAGTGTATTTTAAGTAGGCTATACTTATAACAGGAAGGGATTGGAGGGGGACTTTATAAAATAAGGTGTTGGCTGGTAAGCAGGACACGAGCTGTGAAGTCTGTTAGGATGTCTCTGTAGAGCTTCCATGGGCCAGTTTGACAACACAGTGTGTGATTTGGGCAGGCAGATTTTACTCTTTGAGATTCTACCCAGCAGCACGCTGCCAAGCTGCAAAGCGTTGAGGGTAACTGGTGCTTCAGGCTCTACTTTGTTTTATCTTGTTTTATTCATTTTGTCTTGTTTCAGCTTTTGATTAAACATAATACTTGTGTCAATGAAATGAGTAGCAAACACCTGCCACATTATGGATTTTGCTACGTTAGGAGTAACAAATGGGAGCCAGTGTTTCTCGTTCAGAAGAGGAAGACTGCCAGAATCGAAGATGTAAATAAGAGGCAAGGAAAATTAATTGCAAACTTGTCAAGTCTGGTCTGTCTTTATTTTTATTACATTCTGCTCAGCAGATCTTTCTTAGCGATGTTTAAGGAAAAAAATAATCCTGTCCATGTGTGAATTCAGCTGAAACTTTCCCAGTCTCAGCGGAGATACTGTTACTGCTCTTCTGTGCCAGGGGAGCAACCTCTGCGTTTTTGCTTTCACTCTGAAACGTTTTGCTCAACGCTGTTCGACACACAGACAGGATACGGCTGTGGTTCTGCACTCTGGGACACGAGCCTCAGGAGATGGACTGGCCAGAGGTCTCTGGAAGAAAACTTCAAGGGGTCCCAGATAACCCACAACTGTGTCTAGGCTGTTTCACTGGAATTTAAGCCAAGCTTGAACACTGAATTCAGAGAGCTCTGCTAACTTAGCGTAGATCCAGGCACTGAGCAACAATGGCAGTGCTAAAACCCAACCTGCTATCTCCTCAGTGCAACACTCAGTGCTTCTAGCCTGAATGCTGACACTGAATGATCTATTTGACACTAAATCCTCTTAAATGAAGAACAGGAAGCTTCAGAAGGTAATACTGTCCAGTTAGGGTGTCTATCGTAGGAATATTTGATTATTAAATTAGAAATTTTTCATATTCTTGAAGAACAGATGTTGACACCTTTGGGTTAAAAGGCAATAGATTATTTACGCAATACTGTTATTCTCAGGTAATAAGTTGGATGATGCTATTGCAAGCAGAGAAATAATTAGGAATTCTTGTACAATTGAGTAGTCAAATTAAAAAGGAAAAAATCATGTTTTCAGAAACCAACTCTCTTTGGCTGGAGTGCAAAAATAATTTAGGATGATAAATCACACCCTCCAATGGCCATTTATTCTGTTTTATGCAGTGGTGCCAGTGTACCAAGCGAGTTATGCTGTCTTTCAGACACAGAGGTGCTATAAAAAACTTCATACTACCAAATGCCTCCTCCAAATTGTACAGTTTGGAGGAAGCTGAACAGGTAAATACCCAGGTATTTACCCTATTTGCTTGAAGCCATCAGCTTAGAAAAAGAAAAAGGACCAAGAGGTCAAAATAAGGGTGGTTGCACTCTCTCAAAAATGCCCTTTGGGTGCTTTCCAAACTGTTTGTGAGCAGAGAAGAGAACTCTGAGCATTGTCTGTGAATTTTAGTGGGGGATAGGTGTGGGCAGGACTTCTTTCCTCATTTAAAAATGTATTAGACTAAACTGGCAGTAAAAAGCTTTGTGAAAACAAGTGGGGTTTACTGGAAATAGTGCAAGGCACAGCTCTAAATTTCAAATCCGCATCTTTCTTTTTGGATGCAGTGGTACCTTCTGGGGAGTGAAGGTTCAGCTAACTGCAGCTGCCTTTGCTCATCTTGCCCAAAACACTTGTCATTTATAAGGAAGGGGTTTCACTTGGCCAGTGGAAAATATAAATCCAGTAAGCGACTTTACATTCCCCAATCCCCACCCAGCCCCCTCTGTTTTCTTCTTTTTTTTTTTTTTGCTGTTTGCATTTAATTAGTGGCCAGTATTAAAGTAAAAGGCCTAACAAATTCCTGCCATGGTCCCTGAAGCATAGCGCATGTTTACTGACAGCGTTTTTTAACCTAAACCAGTCCTGTGACTGTCACGGCTAATGGCCTTTCCGTTTGTGCGGTTGTCGTACCTATTGCCCGGCTATGGAAACACTTTGTGCAGCAACCCTAGAATTTGAGTCAACGATGCCACCACCTCTTGAAAAATGTATCTCACAGTGCAGGAAACTCAGATGGGAACAGTTAAAGTGAGAGAGTTTCACTTTTGTGTTCCAGTTCATCAATCTTTAAAGAGACACTAGTAGGTCAAATGGGTCTAACACTGATCGATTTACAAGAAGAATCCCTTTTTAAAGTGACTCACAATTCATCTCCAATGGGCAACTGAAAAAAAATAAAATAAAAAGATAGCTCCACTAGGGTCCTAGCGGGGAATACTTAATTAGCTCAGCCCCTCACAGTCTCTTCAGATAGTCATCCCTTAGAATCCATAATCCAGTCTGATCTGTTTTTTACTGTCCATTGCATTTTTGTTCAGTTAGCTCTTACAGGATCTGAGGACTTGTATTTGACTACTGCTGCCATCCAGCAGCACATCCCTTCTTGCCTTTGAGGACAGGTTTGATGTGGTAACAGCAAAGCACGTCTGTCCCCCAGTCTCTTACCAAGAGCTGCTTGCCACATCACTGCCCCTTAGAGCACACACGGGACATTGGTCACCTCCCTGAAAGGCCAAAATCTGTTCAACAGCAGCATGGTGGGATAACAGCCGTTGTCTCAGGGTCTATCAAAGTGCTCATGTGTCTGAGTTACAACCAGCATACTGGCGAAGGTGTATGTGGCAAGAGGGTTGGAAGCAAATGAGGCACGTGGAGGGTGTGTTTTGGTGGGATTGTTGGTGAGGAAAGCGACTGGAAAGTTGTATGTGAGGTGGAGGGACTCCAGTTACATTGCCGATCTGAACTCATGGAAGGTAGCGTCTGGTGAGACATCTCAGCCCTGTGGCTAACTCTAGTAAGACTGAGATTTGGAGGTTGCTCTCTTTATTGTAGTTATGTTCGAGTACTGTTTCCCTCAGGACAGTATTCACAGTTCATCTACTCAAAAATGGAAAAAATGTGTATTGTGGGGACCTGAAAGACAAGATTGTATGAATGGCCAGAGATCAGAGAAATGGAAGACTCCTGCAAGCTGTTTTCTTAAGAAGAGGAAAAAAAGAAGTTCCACAGAAATAACTGAGTGTCCAGCCAAGGTGGCTGAAAATATTGGTTCTTATTCAGATACCAACATCCATTACGTCATACAAGATCAGGAAGTACAATCCACAGAAAGAAAAATGGCAGTCATTTTCTTTAGCTGTGCCTTTGTGAGTGTGACTGCAGACGAATTCTTATATCGGGGGAGGTGAAGGGAAACAATGGCCAAGATGGGACTAAACTTGGAGGCTGTGGTAAAAGGGGAGTGCTCTGGGAAACAGAGAGTGGAGAAAGTCTTCAGAGAGAGGTTTGGATCGGGGTGAGCAGGGCAGAGCTGGCTGTGACCAGGTGGCAGGTGGGCTCAGGGAAGGCTCTGGGTGACTATCTCTGGCAGACCCTGTGGAAAAATATTGTGTGGTTCAGTCTTTACCTGTTTTGCTTCCCCCCCTGCCCCCCCTCCCCCAGCAGACAGTATCACGTTGTTAAAAGAGTGAACTAAATGTGCCACTAAATTAACATTTTTCTGTGAATCTGGAATTCTTTTTCATGAAGTCCCAGTTTCCTGGATGAAAATAATTGGAGATTTTTCTTTTCTGTTTTCTAATTATTTTTAAGAGAGTTAATAGCTCTCTAGTGGTGATGAAAAGCTGATTAAAACTTGATTGTTGTCTACCCTGAAAATAAACAATCAACAATTTATTACTTTCAACAGATCTCGCATCTTTAAGGCAACCATAATTGCCTGCAAGTGAGACAGGGAAAGTGGGGGGGGGGGGGTTTCATACTTCATTTCCAACCCTGAGCATTTTAAAGCATAATCAAAATTATGCCACTTACTCTCCCCCCAGCTCCTCCCATCAATCATGCACATGGTTACGTGCTCATGAAGTGGCTTGTGCATGAATGAAGGGGCAATACAAAACCAAAAAGCCATTTTAGGCAGATTGGGAACTGAAAGCCTGAAGCTCAGCCTTCTCTGAGCTTTGAGCAAAAGAAAACTCTCTTTTATTAACAACAACAAAAAAGTTTCTAGCTTTAGCCATGAAGAGGAAATACTGTACTTATTCAAAGCTTGGCTTTGGGAAGGAGGCCTGAAGGATTTGGCTGAAAAAGGGAAGGATGGAGGAAATACCTTCTGGAGGTGAGGAGGCAAAATGTAATTTATGGGACTTCTGAAACTTGCATCAGGGTGTGCAGTAACTGGTACTGCTGGAAATGCAAATGCCTGAGAGAGCATGTTACCTTATGTATTCATATTGGAATTTTTCCAGTAAAAAGAAGGAAGACAGGGGCCTGCAGGAGAGAGGTAGAGTCGCTCCATGTACATCAGTGGTCTGCCATGGCAACTGAACCTGCTAGGGCACGCTGCTTCTGCATCACAAATGATACGTCTTTCTGAGGTCTGTCCACTTCTTATATTTGCTTTTTCTTCTGGCAATGCAGTACTGCTTTCAGGACCACAGGACCAGTGGCTCAGGAGATAATTAACAGATATATCTATGTACTCATTTTTCTTCTTGACTCAATAGTAGGCTGCTGTCAGGAATTATTAAACCTTATATGACTCCTGGTACCTGAAGAGCACAATAGAAACAGTGTACAGCTACAGCCTCAGCCAGGTCTCCTAAAACCATGGGAGCTAAACTCAACTGTCCCTAGCCCATACTGTGATTGTGGTGCTCCAGTCCACTCCAAACCAGCAGATACTCCTCCACGGTACTATGTTGAGCAGAGATCAGAGGTCAGGACTCAAGACCACTGCCGTCAGTGCTGGAACCGGAGTTAAGTTATCCCTAGCTCAGACAGTGCTGGAACGGTGTGGGTGCATTCTGCATGATGGCCAGTACTTCCATCCAACATGATATTGCCAAACCACAGAAAAGCAAATACAACTTTGAGATTGGTTCTGAATATGCTTTTGTTCATTTAACTAGGATCAAGACTAAGCATGATTGGGTTCTCCTTTAACATGCGATTTTTTTATTGACCCTATTCCAAGTTTTCGTGCCATAAAATGCCTTGCTAGCTTATTAGTAGTATTTTGCCTCTTTCATTCAATTACAGAAAATGACAAATGAAGTTACACTTTCCTGGTTTTTAGTAACTGTTCCTCAACTGATGTGTCAGGAACTCGGTTCTGGATTTTTTCTATTCAGTATAGCAATGATCTTTTTAAAATAACTTGAGGAGCAGGCTTCAATAAGCAAACAGTGTTTTCTAACACTGGGTAAAAAGATTGTCTCACTGCATGAAAAGTCAAGTGACAAAACAAGATCAAGAAGCTGGGTTACAGTTCTTTGGTCTGTGCCTCATCCCTCCTGTGCAAATTTTTTTCTTTGCTGTTGCCACAAGAGATTCTGTATGCTAAAGGCAGAGTTTTCAACCAGTCCCAAGCTGACTGCATTTTCTTTGTACAAAAATGGGAATATCAAAAACGTTACCTTTCAATTTGCTAGTAGTTATCCTACGTGCTACCCCGAGCCTGACAGAGAGAACAGAGATAACACACCACCAGGTATTTTGCTATTGGCTCATGTAGTTGATAACACAGGTGCTAAAAATGTGTGTGCAGCCCATAATTACACTTCTGGAAATTTAGTGCTGTATTTATGAAATGCTTTTCCTTAGAATCTTTTAACAATTAGCTAATGAGTCCCAAGTGGAACAATTATCGCATATACCCAGACAGTTGGGATTCTTCATCAGCCAATGTGCCTTCACTGCTCATAAAGCATGTTTGTATTCTAAAAGCTAAAGTAGCTATTCTGTGCTTTCCCCTCGGAGTGTTTCATGGACTGAAACAAAAACGGAGACCAGATTACATTGGTGATACCGAAAGGGACAGACCTTGTTGCAGTCAAGGCCTAATACAGCTTAGGGAAGCAGGAGTGGACATGCTGTGACTATTTACTGTGAGTGAGGTGTTTTGGGGAATAGTTAGAGAATGTAGTATTCTAGTGCAGTAGAATCAGAAAGAACTAAATTTGGTTGCATAAGGACCGGCAGAACCACCAGAAAGATACCTAAATATAGCACAAGCTGACCCTGTCTGCATGAAAAAAAAAAAAAATCAATATGTGTAGGAGGTATTTTCAGCTTCTTTCTGCCACAATTTTCCTCTGCTAACCTCTGACTCGATGGCTGGCTGTGGTGAGGGTACTGAGGATGACACTGAACGGCAACTATTTAACTTACATTTATATTCCAGTGCCTTTTTTTTTTTTTCTCCAAGGCATCAAGGAGATGTAGTCCTGCTACAAACCCTGAGCAAACATGTAATCCAACCTTGAGCATCCCATACAGATCCTTGAGCAACATGGAGCCTTGAACATCCCATAGGTGTTCAGCAAATTTTAAAAAAAACTCCATCGAAGCAGGCTCCATGAGTTTTTTGAGTAGCTTGTACCACTACTTTACAACACTTAGGTACAGAAATGTTCTCCTCACGCACCCACCAAATAATTTTTCCAGGACACTTACTTTATTTTCATGCTATTTGCAGTAGCTACAGAGAACCACTTTTTTAAATCAT
>NW_010226699.1:0-21542 GCF_000690775.1 Eurypyga helias
TTCCTTTCCTTGGCTTTCCTTTCCTGCTAGATTTCATAGGTAGGCAAGATGGGAAATGGTGGATGGAAGGAGAAAACCTTGACCCCATGCTCAGATTATCACTGGATAAGCAGCAAAGGCTGAACCAGGGTGTGATGGTTGTTTGCAGAAGGCAAATCTAGAAATTAAAAAATAAGTCACCTGGTAGGAGGGAATACAATGAACCACACTTTCTGTTGTCCTGTGCACAGCCCCTTTACTTGGCCTTGGAATGATGGAGAGGATAAGACTACACAGCTCGTGTGCTTGACTGTGAGCATACGATTAACTTGTGGAAAGCTGCATTTCCAGGGTGCAGATCAGCTCTGGTGAAAGCCTTTGGCACACTCCTACTGCTTTCAGTAGCGTGCATGAAGAAATCCAGAAACACCAAGCTCTCTGTTGATGTAACTTGATGGATTTCTCAAACACATTTTTGCAATTTTACCATGTTTTTATGTGGTGCAGAATCACAAGCTTTTTTCTGCATTTGATATAGCTTAAATGCCTTGAATTGCTTATAATAGAAAGCTGACCTTTTGCATGCTGGTGCTGTACAACATCACGTTGAGGCAGGGAGTTTGGAAGGCAGCATGTGCCAAGGTTAGGAAGAGAGCAGTTTGCCGTGGTGGGACTGTACTATGAGTCTTGACTTGGGAAGGTGGGAGGCGAGCTGTACTGGCAGTATTGCTGGCTTTAGGAGGATGGGAGCACGTCCCTGGGATCAGCAGAGCTCCCTTGCATTGGGTTTGCAGGATGGCACAGGGGTTCCAATCCCTTGGCAGAAGGCATGGGGCCCATGCAAAGGGCAGTGGGGAGGAGAGACTCCCAGGTGGCAGGGGCAGACGATGGCAAGGAGATGGATGCCTGCACACTGTAGGGGATACATGTGTCTGGCTGTGCCAGGCGATGTGTCCTTGGGGTCTGAAGAGAGGATAAGTGTGCCAGAAGATGTGGGGAAGGAAGTGTCAGGTCTTGCTAATTGTCCCATGGGCAAGGGGTGGGAGAGCAGCCACTCTGCATGATACAAATGCTCCTGTGAAGTCAGACACATGGAGAGACAGAAGGAACTGTATCTTCAGTCCCATAGGTGCGGTGCTGGTTCTCTGGGTCCATTAGTTAGGGTTCTTCACAGCCCAGCTCTGCCCCTAGCCCTCCCTGTCCATGCTGGCGAGGGTGGCCCTGCACTGTGCAGGTCCTCTGCATAACTCGGGTCAGATCCTCTGGAAGGGGATTTCTCGTGCTTTCTGCCTCTCCCTTTGAAGCCTGCAAGGGCTCCCTGGTTGCTGCTGGACTTGAAGGCTTGGTTGAAGAAATGCTCTTTCAGCCAATCTTCAGAAGAGTCCCTCTTGGAGCAATTTAGACTTTTTTTCCCTTAAGTAAGGCTTTGCCTGACAGCAATTGCTCGGCTGTCCGTGATGACAAGTGGGGAGGAACATGGAGCCTAACGTGAAAGAGCAGAAGAAATAATAATGGAGAGCAGCAGCACTGTTAGTTTTGGCATCAGCCAAACTGGAAACGGGTACAGGTGAGAAGCAGGGTCAGGGCAAAGTGAATGTCAGAGAAGCTGCTGACCCTCTCAGCCAAGACTTGGTACAGTTGCTCAGCACTGGCACTGCTGGTGCTGTTCTGAGGATATTTCAAGTGTTACTGGTCTCCGATCCTCGCAGGCCTGGCTGCAGTGGTGGAAATGGGAACAGGGTATCTCCCAACATGCATCAGGGCCTCTGAGTGTTGCCTTCAGAAGTTGGTGGTGGGTGGTGCCGGGGTCACCCATGCCTGTGGCTGAGGTCAGAGCCTGACCGAGCTCCTTTGCGGGCTGTAACTAAGACCATCCGTGTTGCATTGCCTCTCTTGCCCTCACAGATGTGACAAGGACGTACAGGCTGATGGGGCATGAAATTATGGTCTCAGCCATGGCTACACTCCACTTGGATAAAACAGTGTTCTGCTTCCTTGTCAGGGAACAAATGAGGACTTTTCCGAAGACACGTAGAATCCATACTTGCTACACAAGCAGCCCCTGCGAACCACAGGGAGTGCTTGTGTTCACATGGAGAACAGGCAGTGGCACTCAGGAAGACAGGGTAGACTCCAGCACACACACATCCTTCTGGTCGGTCCCAGCCAGAGACCATCTGTGGCCTTGATAATGCTCAGTGAGAAGAGGTGGAGGAGGCGTGGGTGCGCCCTGGACGGCAGTACAGGCGTGGGGGGCTGTAGGAACTCATCCGTGCTCATTTCCAAGCCTAACCTTGGACTCGGTGCAAAGAGCCTCAGCCATCAGGTACATTAACAAGTAGTCTCTAATGGTCCTCAGCAGGCAACCTGGGCCCTGCCAGGCTTCCTACAGCACAGTTGGGAAGATCAAAGCTGTCATGCACGAGTGCCAACCTGACTGATGGTGACAGGGGAACAGATACAACTAAGCAGGAAAGATAAAGCTCTGCCAAGGTCTTCCCTGACAGCGGTGGGAGTTTGGAGAGCAGCTGGTGTTGATCTGATGTCCTGCCAGGGGTCAGGAAGGATGAGGAACAGGTAGGGAAGGAACTGGTCCCCAGCCCAGTTTCACACAGCGCTATGTGGGAGTAACTCAGCTCCTGGCACCGCAGTTTCCAGCCTTTCCCTCTGCTCTGAGTGCATGGGGATGGTCTCTCCTCCTCCCTCCAGACCTCTGCTCCGTAATTCGGAGAGGCACTGTGGTGCACACTGAGGTCAGGTCTTTTCAAACCCCTCACTGGGAGCCCGAGAGGGAGACGGGGAATTTCCCTGCCGTGATCCCATTTCTGATGCTGACTTTGTAACAGACACTTATCATGGATTCATTATGCATTATTAGCATCCATTATTCATTCCTATTATGTGTACATACGTGTGTGGCACTGAATAATAAGGGAATTATGCCAAACAATTAAATGGCCCTCCATCGAGAAACAGCCTTGAGAGGAGGGAGTGCATCAAAAACAGAGGGGGCTTAGTGAGGACTGGCATCAAACTGGATGGGGGAAGGGGGCAAACAGACTGTGCAGGAGGAAAGCCAGGGCAGAAGGCAAGAAACTGGAAGAGACGTACAAATTACAGCTGGTTGAACAGACTATTTTTCATGCGGGTGGCTGAGCCTAAAGCAATCAGAGGAAATTTGGGTCAAATTTTTGGCAAAACAAAATAAGACCTTAAAGATCACTAAAGTCAAGTCTAAGTGGTTCCTTCAACAGGAAGAGAAAAAAAGTCCTTTATTGTCTAGTCTGGTTTTAATGTTAGGCTAAACAAAATTTGCATCAGTTTTTAAATTTTAAAAAAGGCCATTCAAAACATTTCAGTTTGAGTCAAAGCAAAAAATGTTTCAATATGTCCTGCATGCTTCTGGCTGAAATGGCTTGTGGAATTTGACCCAAATTTGCACACAGGTTGGGTCTACCTCAAAAAGGAAATTTTCCAGCAATTTGGCACCTTTGTTTTGATTATTCATGGCATGGTGGGGAGGGGGGAGGAAGGAATCACCTAGCACTCAGAGCAGGACAGATCAACCAGCACAGCTCAGAGATGCAGTTTGTGTGTGAAACGCCAGAGTTGCAGCAAGGTTGGAGAGAGGAAACCCAGGTTTTCAGAATTCATTTCAGTTGATGGAGATGATTACAAGTGCCACATTCCCAATTTCTGTTTCCAGGAATTCTCTTCCTTAATAAACTCATTCTAACAAATTGATCACAGCCTCTCTGGTACTCAGCACATATCAAAGTCATTTTTAAGATTGAAGAGAACACTTTGGGTGAAAAATAGGAACCAGTGCCAGACTTTGTAGACATCTAAATCTACCTCAGCTGTAATACAATTGAATTAACTTACTCTCCTCACATGCCCACTCCTTAATATGTTCATGGATGTCAGCTTCTGAACTTTGGTGCCGAAACCAGAGTCCAAAACTCTCAGGAGAGGCACGGACCGGTGAGACTTGCCCGTGGTGTTCTCTGCAGGCTGCACCCGAGCTGGGGAGCCCCCAGCAAGCTCAGAGGAGTAACAAACTGCACTCACCTACCCAATCAAGCTTGGAGCCATCCTGTCTCTCTGCTGTCTTGGGCTGACTTCAATGGGCTGAGCCCAGCAGGACAAGGACATTCATGTAAGCCTTCTGGAGGGGGTCGGGTAGAGGGCTGCTTGGTTGGGTCTAGATTACTTCTCTTCGTCCCTTCCAGTTATTTTTTTCTATATTATCAATGAAATGTTTCTACTGGCATAATTCTAGTGAAAGAGCTACACAAGGAGTAACCTTTTCACAGGAGTATCCAACGTGCTGAAGACCTTGTGTTCTAAACCAATATAATTAAACCAGCTCCTAAAAGAAAACCGACAGCTGCCTAGGTGAGCTCTAAACCTAGGCTTTAAGTGCATCTCGTTAGACCTACGCAAATGCTGTGAGGATGCCCTAATTTCCTATTAGAATTTAGTCTGAGCCCACGAGGAAAACATTACAATTAATTCCCGTGCCTCCCAAATAAAAACTTCCCAACCCAAACAGAGAGCACCCAGATGCATTGTTCACTTGAGGCAGCTGCCAGTTGAGATAACTGGTGCAGGCAGCACCTGAGCTGTGTGGAGATGGTTTGCTCTCCACACAGAGCGCGATGGCACGTTCAGCTCTTTCATCTGGCACATGTTCTTGCAACGGTCCAGCGTGTCAGCTGTTTATAGGAAGGAGAAATATAGGAATAGGGCTTATCCTGGACAGTTTTCCTGGTGCCCAATTCAAACAGTACACGATCTAACATGGGCTTCTCCTTCTACTCTGAAAGTCAAGCTTGGGGTGAGAAAATGGTTTGCTTTCCCCAAGGAGGTTGGGAAGGAGCGGGTGAGGCTTGCATTGAGTAACACATCTCAAGGGAGAGAGAGGTCTGAGGCTCAGAATGGCACATTTGTCTGCTGCAACTACAGCTGGGTTTTGTCACAGCCAGGTCCTGCGGGGAGTTACATGCCCCTTCCCTCAAGAGGCAGGAGCTTTTTTGGAACTGCTGAAATTCCTAGTGATAAGGCTGAGTCAGAGATCCCCACCCTCCTTTTTCTGTTCCTCATGTTCTCCCAAACCTGCATCTCATACGTGCTTTCTACCCAGGAGAGGCTTCATGTGCACGGAAAAGTTGCATCAGTTTTACGTAATGTGGAGTTGAAGCCAAACCAGACACCTGCACAAACCCTCTTCTTGGCACCCCGTGTGCAAGCTTCCAGTGCCAAAAGCACCTCCTCCTGCTCCTCAGTGACAGCATTGCCAGTCTCAGGGCTTCACAGCCAGCCCCAGCAAAGGGAACGGCTGCTCCACATCCCTCCTTTGCACTCCTACCTCCCCCGGTCAGCAAGACTTGGGTACCAACCGCCCCCATGTCCTTTCCGACTCAGGAGAAGGATGCCAGGAGCACCCCCGGGTGTCCTCTGCTAGGTGGCTAAAGCAGTGCTGCTGGCCTTGCTGCCATCATGGCCACAACCGTGACACGACTGTAATAGCTAGAGAGGGATGCGGAGAGCAAGACACACAGCCAGCCAGCTGCCAGCACCACAAGCCTTCGGCTGGCAGGAGCTCAGCACTGAGCAGACCGGGGGCACAGGGAGCAGCGTGCGTGGGGTAGCGAGTGGTGGCTTATCAGCAGGATGCTTCTTGGGGCATCCCACTGAGAGATCAGGCCTTTGTGGGAACAGCAGCAGCATTTTGCAGGCTTGGGGCTGCAGAAATGAGCTGCTGGCAGACTGCTCGTGCCCAAAGGGACTTCGCAAAGAGCTGGGTGGGTGGCTGACAGCCTGGGAAAGGAGCCATTCAAAAGCAGAGGGAAATAATTTTTCCAGTTCAGGTGTGGTTTTGATGTTTCATATGCATTTTTTCAGCCTAAATAAGGATGAAAATTTCAAATGGAAAAGTTCTAAAATGGACTAAATAAACACATTTGAGCTGCTGAAACACTGTCCTCATAATTTTTGTGTTTCATTTCCCAGTTGATCTTTGAAATGTCATGTGTTTTGAGCTATGAGTGGATATAAATTTACGGGAAAAAAAGATTGATCTTTTTGTTTAGAACTTGTTTATATAGGGCTTTTTTTGAATTTTTTTGAAAATGTATAATTCTTTGAGACCTTCCCTACCCCACATCTACTTTTGGCTTTACAAAATTGTTCTTTGATTACTAAAAGGGAAAAGAATTCACCAAGACTGTAACAAACCCTCTCTGTCTTCCTACAAGGAGTATGTAAGGCAAGGCCACAACTACATTCACATACCAGAGGGACCCTTTATCTAGGCTCCCAGAGGAAACTAAAAAGTCGGAAGCTTGTGACCGGAGGCTCATCCTCAGTTCAAAAGCACTTGTTGAACTAAGGCTAAATTTCAGTTTCATAATAAAAGGTGAAGGAAGGCAGACATAATTTGGTCTGTGGGTTTTACCCAGTGACAGGGATCAAATGTAAAAAGAAATCCAAGAGTGGGTTAAAAGCAAAGCTCACAAATCCAGGAAAGCCGGGATTTGGCTTATAATAACAGAGGAGAAAGCTGGTGTAAGACCAGACAGCCCATTTGCTAC
Organism: Eurypyga helias; assembly: GCF_000690775.1. NCBI lineage: Eukaryota > Metazoa > Chordata > Aves > Eurypygiformes > Eurypygidae > Eurypyga > Eurypyga helias. The sequence goes on from NW_010226699.1 coordinate 6,576, forward strand.
AGGGAACTGGTCTGCTTTTGCCTTATTGCCCACCTGAAGCTCCACGAGAAGCATTAGGGCAGCAACAGGAAACCATGAACAAATCCAGAACAGTGTCGCACAAATGTGATTGAGAGGAGAGAGACTGCCTCGTGCCAAAAGCTTGCAGCTGCACATCGCCCACTCTGCAGTGGCCACTGCTGGGCTGGGCTCCCCTCTCGGGGACACCCCATCCCCCTGTTCCAACCCCAGCATGGTGGCAGTCACCTCCCACTCTCTTTTCAGAGAAACTCCACAAGAGATGGGCAGCTCATGCTTCTGGAGAGGGCAAGGACACAGGACACCCTCCTGCGCCGTTTCCCCTCCAACCTTGCTGTGCTTCTCAGTTTTGGCTGGGGAGAATTTCATTTTGCTGCTTCAGACACATGCAGGCTCATCTGCAGGGGGAACATTGCTGTGGTCATTAAAAGCAAACAGCACGCTGACTCCCAGCATCAGCACCTCCGCAGAGGGACAAGATGAGAGCCGGCAGCCCTCCAGGGAGTCCATGGCTTTTCTCAGGGGGCGACAACTGGCCGATTTGGACCAAGGTGAAGACACCCTCTAGACCAGCCTCTAGGTAAGGAGCCCAGCCATCCCCTGGAGAACGGGGAAAAGGCCACACCACCTATCCCCAAGACATAAATAATCAGTGGGAGATCCTCAGCTGGAATGAACCCACATTATTCCCTTGGCTTTCCCTCACCACTGCTGTTCCATTGTTTTTTCACCGGACAAAGCTGCACTGACCTGGTGATAGGGTGGCAAAGCTATGCCTGGATGCCACCAGCACCTAAGGCATGGAAACTTGGGAGCCACCTGAGGGGGCCCCTCACAAGCAAGACTGGCCAGGCATCCTCAGCATTGCTAACAGTGGAGAGACAGAGGGTTCCCCCAAGCTGGGCAAAGCCTGGAGCCAGGGGGCTCCTCTGCACCCCCCTCTTGGCTCGCAGCGGTGCGGCAGAGGCTATGTAATGTCTGAGACAGAGCAAGGCTGAACTGTGCTGTGGTAAGGCCCCTGATTAGCAGGGTGTTAGCAAAAAAGCATCAGTACCGTGCACGATCAAACAAGAAAGGTCAAATGCATTACATCGACTCCTATTTTGGCTCAAAAACGTGTTCACTTTTAGCATTTAAAAAAAAAATTCTCCTGGGGTGAGTACTTTCGTTGCAGTTGTGGGAAAAGCAGACCACCACTGTCTTGCTTTTCATGGATGTTTTTGGATTTGTTAAGGCTCCTGGAGTGTCCAAAGCTAAAAATATTATTTGAGTTTTGATTGTTGCTGGTGCCATAAATAAATAAATAAATCACCAAACAGGTTCACATTAGAGGTTGTTTAAAGGTCAATTTAAAGAGTCCCCAAAAGATGGATTATTAAGTTTCTGTTAGGGTAACCTGGCCTGGAGCTTGGCACGGGTCTGGAGAGGTGCAAGTCCCTCTCCTCTCTGCAGGCATGCTCCCTTGCCCTGGTGCCCACCAGAGCCGAGAGCCATCCATCACTGGGCTACAGCAGCAGTGATAGTGAATAACAAAATAACGTAGTCAAAAACCTTGGCGTCCCACAGGGCCTGAAGCTGCTGCTCCCCCCGGGCATGTGTCAGCAGTGGCATTTGGGAACCAGGCGCGTACACGGAGAGGGAGCTGGGGGGAGGGAGGGAGGGAAGAGACGCGATGGTGCAGCTGAGCCACAGGAGCCATGGTGGGACATCACAAGTTCCCCCGAACAATCTGGTGTATGCAGAGAAACTCATTATGATGAATTTCAAGTCCCGAATTTACATCTTTGAAACTATCATCGTAAGGGAAAAGGTTAGACTATTTTTTGTTTGTTTGTTCATTTTCTTAAGATGCAGCTCAGATTAGAGCTGACACCAGAAGGATAAGCACTGAATCCTGGGCTAAATATTTCATTTCCACAGATGCTGACATCAAGCTGGTTACAAAGAAACTCTTGTATTGGGTTTTTTTTGTTTTGTGTTGCTTGCAGGCTTTCACTTTATTTATTTATTTATTTTTCTCCATAACCTCCTGCTAATTTTCGGGGTGGACAAGGGAAAAGATAATTAAGCTCAAAGAAGTCAACCTGAAACTGGGACGAGGCAAGTTACAAGAAAAAAAAAAGGCTGAAGAAGTAAAACCACATCACCCCAGCCTTTTTACAATTTTCATGTGCTTGGCTGATCAACATCATGCAAAGATCACGGAGGGCTTTGCCCTAATTCATGGCAAAGAAGAGAGTTTTCTTGAGTATCACCAGAGATGGGGTTCAGTTTTAGGCAGAAGGGACCGCAGCCAGGGTCACGGTAGGCCTTTCGACTTGCTGTTCCCTGTGCCGTGACAGGCATCACTGATGTCAGGGAGCCCACCTGGGACACCCTTGGCTTTAACAACTCCAAGATGTGCTCCTCCGTGGCACTGCACCTCAGACACGCAGGTAACATGTTACTCCTGGTACAACCAGCAAAGGGCACAGCTCCCTTTTGTTATATTTCAGAGATTCACTATAAAACTTCACCAGGGAAATGATGTTTATGCTTCAATGCAGTGAGCAAAAGCATCTCATTTCCCTCCTCTGCCATTCAGCTCTCCCTGACACCGGTATCTCTGGAATACATCCACTGAACTTATTCTGGATTTCCACAGTGGCATCTGGGAGTGGCACATGGAACCTTATTTATTTATTAAGGCTATATGGCTTTGAGATTTGTTGTTGCAGGAGGCAACTTCCTCAACATTTTCTATGCTCGGTTGCGGAGGATTCAGTGCTACATCCAAAGGAACAGAGCCAATTAGCAGAGACAGGGCTGCGGCTGTGTGCGCATTGCAATCCTCCTGTGCCGCTGCTGAGAGCGCCAGCTTCCAGGAGGTCTGACCCAGGTCTTTCCTGGCTGCGGAGCCTTTGACGTCGGCGCTGATGCTGGGGAAAGGGAGACACGGATGGATTAAAATAGCACAGCTATTCTCAGCTTCACTCAAAATTCTGGTTCAATTTAAATTCATTTGTCAGGAGAACAAGAAAACTGACTTTTTTTGAGCGGCTGTTCTCTGTCCTGGATCCAGAAGCATCTCAGTGCCAGGAACAGCAGAGTCCAAGGCCTCACAACGGAGGCACCATTTGGCTCCTGGGGATGCTCCCAAATGCTTTCCAAACACAACCAAGTGCTGGTGGCTCAAGTTGCATGTCCTGCTGGACAGAAGTGAGATACAAGAGGCCAACTCTGTCCTGCTGCCCCAGTTGCTTTCGAGGTAAGGAACCAGCCCACACAAGGAGAAGTCCCATGGGCCTGCTGTGGTCAGAAGATAATTCTCTGAGACAGGAACTGAAGGTCCAGTTTCACCTTTATTTTGGGGCAAGTGGCTCCCTCTTTCTTCCACTCTGTTGCACTTAGGAAAACAGCCATTAATGGCACTTTCCACTTTGCAAAATGTGTCATCTCTGCACACAGTTCTCTCTGCATTTGTGCAGGCTGGGATGTTACCAGATCGGTCTTTAGGATCTGGGACGTTAGGTTTCCCTTACAAGCACATTTAGGTACTTGGTACTCCAGAGCTGGGGGATATCCATAGAACATCCCAGCTGTACATTGGTCTAGCCCACGAGAGTGACCCCAGGGTCTCCTCATCATCCCAGCTCTGCTCTCCTGCCTTTCCATATATTACTGCCAGGAGACTCTTTCAAAAAAAGGGGATTAGTTCAGGGAGCCTCAATACAAACAAGCTTCGGAGGAAGTGGTTAAGTTTTTCTTGTTCCTTCTGAAGGGAAGACATCTCTGCAGAGCCCAGTGTGATCCTAGCTCTGGGATCCTGCCTACTCTCCCTGTGGTTTGGAAAGTACCATCACCACCCAAGGCTGTTTTCAGGGGGAGACTTGCTAATGCTGCTGACATGTCCTTCTCTGCTCCCACTTAGGTGTTTGAAGCAGGAAATTGAAAAAATTGGGGCTTCAAGGCAAGAAGGGTTTGCTTCCTTCTGCCTCTGAGTTTCCCATCAGTAGGACAGGTTGGAAGCCTCCATGCCCTTTAGCTTAGAACTGGCCTTAGCAACACCTGGTTTTGCAGCAGTTTGACTTGGACCATTAAAATATCCCTTCCCTGCCAATCCAGCACGTTTCCATTAAGATTCTCCCTCCTGCTTCGGAGGCTATGGGAAGGTGAGGGCCACGTGTCTAGTCCTCTCTCCCCCACACCATGTTGCGTGTGGTTCTTGCTCCAGTCCTCCCCACTAACTCAGCCTGGATGTTCGGCAGCATCGCCCCAAACACACCTGCACCCCCAAAGGGAGCCAGTCCTGGGCACAGCTTCCCAAGTGGAAATATGGATGCTCTTGGTGGTTGCTGCATGCCTGTTTGCCTATGGGCCTGCCAGCTAGGACCGGGCAGGTCCTGGGAGAAAAGCAGTGACAGAATTGCAGGGCAGCTGCTTCCAGGAGGATCTGAGTCCACCAGCCAGCCCTGCAGCTCAGGTCACACCAGCACAGTGTGAAAACCAGCTCCTGTCCAGTGCAGGAGAAAGCGCAGGTGGTTTGTGGAATTCTCAGTGAGGACAACCTAGTCCCAGGACCTGGATCTCAAACTTTGGCTCTTGTTTCAAGCCAAATTCCCAGCTCGTTGGGAAGCTTACGCAGGGACAAAAGCTTACACAGGAACCTCTCCCTGGTCTCACACAGCCTGCCTCCAAGCCCGGGGTAGGATGGTATCCACTGAGTAGCAGCAGGAGGGAAGCAGCTGGGGCCTGCTGCACTGTTGCACTGCCCCCTGAGTGCTCAGGTACCACGGGGGGTGAGAACACTTCCCGACCTGGAACCAACTACCAGTCCTCAGTGTGCACGTGCCACAGCCAGTTTCTGCAGATGGGTTTTGGCCATCCTCCCCACCAACGGAAAGACTCAATGCTGGTCCTGCCCTCCTTGCTGAAGTGACAAAGGCAGGTATCCCTTCCTTGGGTACCTCAGATGCCAGGATGCCAGCTACTCAACAACAAAATTACACAGAAAGGCTGATGCTAGCACCCACCATCTTGCTTCCTGAACATGAAAGTAGTTGCTCCCCATCATCCCCAAGCAAGGAAAATAAAGAAATACGATGATGTGACTCAGAGGCAACTGTTCCTCCTCTTGGTACCCCGTGCTCAGCAGTGGCTGCCTCCAGCTCACAGCGCGTGGGCAGAACAGGGATGTGCTGTCAGGCAGAAACCCAACCAAAGAGGAGTAATGGCTGGCCCTGCTTCTGAACAGGGCCCTTGTGTGGCTTGGCCAGGCCATGCACACACCCCACATCCCACCCAGGGGGGCTTCACACACACCCCCATCCCCTGCTGCAGCTGATGCCCAGCTCAGGATCTGGGATGGCGAGCTCCTGTGTCCCATGTGTGAGGCAAGCTCTGCCTGTGGGGAAACGGGGACAAGCATGGACAATGGAGGAGGAAAATCCTTCACAGACAACAGCCATTGGGTTCACAGTACCTCTACTCTAACAGCTACAGGCTTCCACAATTGCCCCCCATCTGCTTTCCTTCTATGACTCTGCTTCCCCCCAGCCTCCGTATCAGAAAAAATTTTTCTTTTTCTCCTTCCTCCCTTTCCAGCGGTAATTCTTGCTGAATTCATGAAAAAAAGATGAGCACGTTTCACACACAGCTGCCCATCTCTGGAGACTACTGGAGCGAGAGCAGGAGCTGCATCACGGGGTACTCTGCGGCAGAGCCCCTGGGACCCATCCTCCCCCTCCCCAGGGATGGGGCTGCTCTGCTGACATGCTTGGCTGGGCATGAGAAAGGCTCATTAGGGATGGAGTACTCCCACAGGCCCTGGCACCCCCTGGTCGCTCTCCTCTGCATGTCTCTGAGGAGGGCTTCACCTCCTCTCAACCCTTTCAGAGCCATCCCTGGTCTCCAGCTGGAGACAGACACTTCGGTAGTCTACCCCAGCCCCACGGCACATGGGCAGCCCATCCAGGGAAGGGAAATTTAAGATGGGGACGCTGGGTTTTTATTTAATATGTTAAGTTCTGCAGCTACTTTCAGTAGGGAGATACCAAGCACGTGAGATGCCTGCTCTCCTCTAGAGCCTGTCACAAAGTTTGTAGAGGATTGCTATAACCCTCCTCTCAGGGGTGTCTCCCAAGGACCATCTGACCTCCGGAGAGGCTGGTGGAGCAGCCTGCAACTTGCTGCATCCCTGGCTATTGCTGTGCTGATCCTTCCTGCTCCCTGCAACCCCCTTGCCTCTGACACGGTGGTGATCGAGGCCCTGGCTAGCTCTTCTCCCTGCTGTGCTGGAGTGACCTTGTTAGATTTCGGGTGGGCTCAGGCCCTCAGCTCTCCAACAAAACAGAGGGGGTAACGTCACCATGTCAAGGGGCTGTGATGGACAGCAGCAGAAGGCTACCAAGGAGCATTCAGCTGTGTGAAAGATGAATTCAGCAGATGGCAGTGATTTTGCCCAGCTCCCCATCACTGCTGACCACAGATCTCTGCAAAGCAGAGCTGACAGTGCAAATTTTGGGTGGGAATAGCTGCATTTGCCTATATGGCACTTGACACTATTCTTTTTGTGATGCCAGTGCCTCAATGGCCCTGAATCCTGACCCCACCACAGAAATGGGTCCCTGCTATATCCTAAAGCAGCGCTGGAATCAGGAGCAGAAGTGCACAGGCTGGACGAGGGCTGGCCTCACCACTAACTGCAGTGACACTGTGTTCAAGACTCTTCCCCACACACCACTTGTGCATGAAGTCTCACTCTGTGCTCTCTTGCATGTCAGAGACCTTAGATTGTCCCTTTCACTGGTCACTCAGGTAACTCAAGGAGGACTTTCCCCTTCCAGGCACAAGAAGCATCATGCTGATTTGGGGCAGCTACGTTGGTGCACTAACTGCTGCCCACATCTACCTCGTGAACGCTGCTAGTTGCTTGTATGAGAGCGTATGAAAAGACGGGTGTGATAGCTCTTCATATGCCCTCTCCAAAAACCAGGGATGTCACCCTTGAAAAGCACCCATGGATGAAGAAAAGGCTGCTCTGAGGAACCGTGCTTTGCCCCAGCCCACACACTAGCTGCAAAACCACGGAAACTCTTGACCAACCCATCTTATTCAGTTAAATCCCAGAGCTGTTGGACCACAGCTTTAAAAGTAACCAGGGGAGAGGAAAGCGGGATGTTTGGAAAGATATGTTCCCTATGCAGGGAAAGCCCTGTTCTTCCCTTCCCATCTTTGGAGGAATTACCCACAGTTTTGATATGGTATCTCTCACCTCTCTCCCTCATTTCAAATCCTTGGGCTTGCCACACCTTCTGCACTGGAAACAAAGCCTTAAAACAAATTAGAAGAGAAGGGAAAAAGAAAGCACACTGATCCCCCAATTAGCACTTAAGCAGGCAGATCTTTGCATTTTAATTGTAATCACTCCAAACACAAAAGCTGAAGTGACAAACCCCACAGCTAATTCCGGCTGATTAAGTCACTCCCCATTCCAACGCTTGGGTATGTTTCTGGTTTAATTCCTTGGCCTCTGGACACAGCCCGCTGATGAAGTCAGTGCTTCATTTTTACTCTCCTCCACCCAAATCAGTTTGCTTCACCGAATCCTGTTCCAGAGTCATGTCTGCACACCCGAGCTCCTTCCCATGCTCTGGACCCTGTTCTTGGGTCTTGGTGGTGCCAGGGACATCCCCAGCAGTGAAGGCTGGTGGTGCGGGGTGAGGAGCAAGTGAAAGCAAGGCAAGAGCCAACACAGAGTTCACAACATCCCAGAATGACTCAGGTGGGGAGGGAGCTCTGCTGGTCTCTGGTCTGACCCCCAGGCAAAGGAGGACCACCTTTGAAGTCAACATAGGTCCTCAGGTCTGTCCAGTCAACTAACGGGTATCTCCAAGTACAGAGGTTGCACAGCCTACCTGGGCCTGTGTTTTGATGACAAACTGCCTTCCCCATGGAAACTTTTTCCTTTTATCTAATAGAATTTCCTCTGTTGCAATTCTGCTTCTCATCTTATTACTGTGAAAATTAATTAGGACCAAATTAAATCAGAAAGGGAGTACACAGACTCAAGAAGATCTCTTGACCCTCTGTGAAAAGAAAGCACAGCCTCAGCTTTGAGCACAGCAGACTCAAACCAAGCTGCAGGTTTGGCTTCCTGGGGATTTAGCTCCAGATCAAGATGTGCATAGCTGCATACACCAATAAATACGACTCTCAGGAAGCAGCCTCTCCACAGCCTTCACCAAAAGGGCCTATTTCCAGTATTCAGCATAGGTACAGTATTGGATCTTCTGACATGGTCAGTCCACTCTTTCTACCCCCTACACAATATAGTGCCACCCCCTTTGACCACAGGGACTCTCTATTTGAGCCTGGTGCGCTCTCCTTACAGCCACAGGCACCTAAGGCAAAATCATTATGGAGACCAAAACCGGTGACGCTGGTCACCAGTTGAATCAACATCACCAAAGCAACAGTGTGTGCGGAAGGACACGCAGCAGGGGATCGCATATAGACCAGGACAGTGCAGAAGGGGATGTGTGGAGAGGAATCCGAGACTAGACGTGCAGAGTCTGGGTCAGGCTGCTTTCATTATTGTTCCTGCATCAGGTCCTAAAGATGCCAGGGGGCTTCACATATCAAAGCTGGATTAAGGTGTGGACCTTCAGTTGTGAGACTGGCAATTCCTTTCGAAGGTCCTGACTGAGAAAGCTGGGACAGACATTGAGAAGAAAAAGAACTAGCAAACTGTGCAGGACTAGTACAGAGCCCTGTAACACATTTATTAAAGAAGACAGTATGGAGGCAGATCGAAGGTGTAAAGTCTAATGCGACATTACACAGGAAACCCCTCTGAAGCAGAATCTGAAGGCAGAATGACTGGGAGCCCACTGCTGGGTGACAAGATGTTGTTCTGGGGTAACCATGGCCCATCTCCCTAGGAGCTAGTTGTCGAAGGACCCAGAGGGTCGAAGGTTTGCATGACCTCTCCAGGCCCCATTATTCTTGTTGCTTCAGCACAGGAGCCAGAACGCTATGTCAAGTTAGTCTTTTGTGCTTAGAAGCAATGAGGTGCTGTGACTGTTGTACAGAGCTCGTAGAAGGCTTTCCTTCGCTTATTGTTGCTCTGTAAATTAGTTCTTTTGATCGAAGTGTTCTTTACCTAGGAGCAGTTCTTGGAAGCAAAAGTGTAAGTAGGTATGAGGGCTCAGCTCTCCTGCAGCACACAACCTTCTCAGGTCCTGCAGCTGGGTGCAGAGTGGCTGCACAGCAAGAGCGAAAGGGAGAAGCAGGTTCCTGGTTATCACCATTCCATAGAACAAGGGATGCACAGCGTCACCTCAGCTCTGCCACTTCCAATTCCACAGGTGCTCAGCTGCACTCAGCATTAAGTCTTGCATAGTCAAATATGCACTTCAAACATATCCCCTTCTGTGGAATGTATGGCTCAGGCTCTTTATGTTCAGTACATTGTGTTCAAGAATATCAAAGCCCAAAACTGCAGACAATGCTGAACTTTTATTTCCTCATGTAAGTAGAGCTGTGCTCACACAAACACACTACTTTTTGTTAGTAAAGAAGCAATTCTCACAGAACAGTGAGGAGATGAAGAGTGTACAGCTTTACACTGAATCAGACATTTCATACAGAAGGCTTAATTCTTTTTTTAGCCCCATAGGAAGAAAAGAAATGAAAAAACTGAGTAGACTCACAGAACTGGGGCAGGAGGAAAAATCCTGATCCCAACATAGGCTCAGCAGTTACAGTCAGGATGTGGGCAGACTAAGCTCCCTTCTCTGCCCAAAGGGGCTTGAGGCAGCAGTTCCTGCATCTTTGGGATGGGGAGGGCATACTTGGCTGCTCCCCTCCCATTTTTCAGTTTACACACGTAAGAAAATGTTCACTGTTGCAGGAGGTAGAATCCATAGGCTGTGTCCCCAGAGCGTGTTCTCCAGCAGCAGGTGGAGAGTGGGTTTGACTTAGTGCCTAGGAAAGGATCAGGAAATGGTAGGAATCAGGCAGGCTCAATACCCTCTCTGCTTTCCACTGCCTGCCTTTAAGGCCTTTTGACTGTGTAGTCAGGGAAATTCATCACCTGTGGGAATATCACGAGGTCTGCCCCTGCACCATATAGAAAAGGTCCTGACCAGAGGAGCTTGCTGACCAAGGAGAAAAGCACCAGCACACCTCCCCGCTAAGTGGAGTGAGTGACTTAGCAGAGTAAATCCCAAGGTGGTCAGGAAAAGGCCACATTTACTTCCCAGGTTTCTCCCTCTACAGACCAACTGGAGCCAGACCAGCAAGTCACGTGGACTTCCACCATGCACACTACAAAGTAACCACATCCAGGAGACAAATCCCCAAACCTTTCTGCCAAGGTCCCCCAAAAAAGAGCTATTTGGTCTACAAAGAACGGAGGAGCAACCCAGACTGTTGGCAATATTGATCCTTCACCTCCCAGTTAGGCAGGAGGACAGGATTCCCCTGTGAGTACGGCTGGGGTGAGGAAATCGGGCATCCTTTGGCAACCGAAGGCAGCCCTCTGTTTGCTCCAGACTCTCTCAGCCACCTTCCTTCCCTCTCGCTACGTACTTACAGAAATAAATAATTCAATTAATCAGCCTTAAAGGAGCAATACAAACCCCATGTAAGTAATGGATTGTAACACAGCTGTGTTTCTAGGGACAGCAACCCAAATCAATTACTGGAACTCACCATCCATTCATCTACATTAGCAAACGTGTTTGCTGGCTGCTCCAGGCCCTGACCACTCAGGGGCAGTGCCTGCAGGAGTTAGGGCAGGCAGTGAACAATGATGTCCACTGCCTCCACATTTTCCACTTCACGAACAAGAAGACCACAGATCTGAACGGTTTTGCTATCAAGAAACACCCTGTGCAAACCTGAAGTACTGGACACCACGGAGGACACTTAACACACCTCAGAAAGTCCCTCCCACACTTCAAGACTTCCTTAAGGAGCTTCTGCCACCCCACCCCTTCTCCTAGAGCTCAGAGCCTCTTGCATCCCAGCCTCAGAGGGCAGGGCATTCATCAGGTGTGTTTTGGCTGTCTCAGATTTTACCTTTTTAAAGCGAGGAGTCGTCCCTGCTACCAAATGCCACTAGATCTTCTGCGATGATGGGAAGCAGTAAGAGCAGAGCTGCTACATGGATCACGACAAGGGCACTCACAGTCCCGCAGTCCCCAGAGAGAGTGGGGCTGGCAGTGAGACCAGTCGGCAGCCCAGCAACTGTAAGACAAACATGAGGTGAAGTGACAAATCCAATGCCAATCCCACCAGCGAGCCAGGACAGAGCTGAGCACAGACCCACCAGCAGCACAGCCCACAGGTCCCAGGTGGGGCTGCCCAGGCTAGTTAAAGCCCATTAGTGCAGGCAGGGCAGGCACAGGGTAGCAGACAGCACGGGTCAGGTGTGCATCCTTTGCAGGTTTGCCTGCTGGTCCCCAGCACACAGCCTGCTACCGCTGCATCTTCTGAAGCTCGCTGCACTGCAGTTTCAAACACCTGCCAAGGAAAGAGAGAAAAGCCATTCTTCTTCCTTTTTCTCTTTGGCTTTAATGTCCCCCATGCCAAGGTCTGGTGGGAATGAAGGTGTGTTGGTAAAAGGAGTGGAGAGAAGGCAGAGCACAATAACAAGCTGCATAGCTTAGTCCCTACAGCTGAAATGGGGAGATGTAGGGCTGGGTTCACAAGAAGCTTCCAAACCCCAGAGACACAAAAGAGAGCAAAGACAAATCTCCATGGGAAAACTTGGTGTGTGTGTGAGTCCACCGTGGTATTGAAAAATCCACAGCACATTAAAAAAGCCAGAGGTGTCCGACCTGCCGAGGGATGCTGGGCCTCGTGACCTGGTTAGCTGTCACCGGTACCAAGCTCCTCCGGCCCCAGTCTTACTCCTTATTTTCTTCTGTTCTAAATATAACTGATAACTATGCAACTCCTTCTTCGTTTCATTCATACTCTCAGAAGTCTTTTTCCTCTCTCATTTTTACTTCTGCTCTGTGTTTTGCCTTTATAAATGCATCCTGTCTTCTCCATTTGCCTTCTGGCTGGAGCACTTAACCAGCTGAGGTTTCTCCCTCCTCCTGGAAAGCTTACAAAAGTGCTGAGGCTGCAAGCTTTGTCCCTCTCAGGAAGATGCATGGAGCAGGTAGTGTTGCCGTCCTGGGACTGTGGGGTACTCTCAGGTTAATCTGGGAAATTAACTTCAGGCTCAGCAGCTGCTGCGGCATAGAGTCTCCTGCAAGGGAGAAGGAAAACGCTGACGGTAACAGCTGCCTCCATGATTTATGAGCCACATAGGAACATCTAGCAAGCTCCGAAGAGCTGCATATGGAAGGGGATTTTCCTGTGAATGACCTTCTTTAAGAAAAGGTACTAGGCACATGTTTGAGGGGAAATTGCGAAAGACTCCCCCAGTGGTGAGCAGTTCCTTTTGCCTGTCCACACATCAACCCCCTCTCTGCCATAAGGAATGATGACAAAGTGTTGATCTGCAGGCACTTTCAGGGGAAGGATCCTCTTCCGTGAAGCACTGTCCACTCACATCTAAGGTCTGTGAAGAAGATGCTTTTCACTATCCCAATACCTCCACATGACTTGGCAAGTAGGTCAGTATGTGTGCAAATATATAGGGCAGTGAGAAGATGGGTGAAACATCCTCTTCTGGTTTATCCTTCTTTACAACCTTCTGCGGACAACTTTTTCATACGATTAGGGTGACTCAGGGTGCTCAGCAGCTTTGCAGTGCAGCACTCACATTGTCATAATAGATTGTAGAAGTTTCTCCCTAAGGTCACACAGATACCTTATCCTGCCTCCCAGGGACAGTGCAATGCTTCCCCCCATCCCAGCTGTTCGGCTCTACCAGTAAATAACATCGGCTGATTGGGATAACAGTCCTATCTCCTCTTCCTGAACCGTCACTGGAGGGGCAGCAAGCTCTTCTGTGCAGCAGGGATCCTTGTGAATTCCCCATCAGGTCCATGGATGCTCCAGTGGATGGGGTACTGCACCACGAGATCTGGAGACATCAACTCTACATTTCTTTTTTTCTTGTTTGGGTGCTCCCTCTTGCTCTGCTCACATACCTCCTGGGGCATTCATGTGCTCCTGTTGTGTGAATCATCATCTCTGTTTCATAACATGAAGCCAGGTTGAATCTTTATCCAACAAAAACGTAAAAATGAGCAGTCGTGTATTTCTATGCCACCCTTGCTTCAGCCACATAAATTGCAGTTATTTCATTGTCCAGCAAAGCTGATCAGAAGCGCTGCTGAGAGTCCCGGATGAGAAACCTGAATTCTTCTGTGGGCATGTGGGGCATGTACATGTATATGTATGTTGCAGGGGAAGGGAGCTCAGGAAATTTTGGACAGGATACGGAAATACTGTTAGACACAAATACTCAGTAATCATTAGTTATTTGCCTTTTCACTTCTCCAAAATTTTGATTTTGACTCGAAACTTATTACCTGATTAATAAATATTTAATGGCATATTCTTTTCATTTATCTTCTGATAACAGGCTCCAGCAGTCACATTTCTGAGAGTTTGTCTCCATGACAGAAACTTACTTTTTGTTTTTAAATACAAACACAGCCCTGGATGTATTCCCATGAATCGAAGAACATGTTGTTGTTTTTTTGAAGAAGGACTTAGAACTAGGCTCATGATTAATTCACCAAATTAAATTAAACCAGTTGGCAACTCTGATTTAAAGTTGGCTCATTTTCACCCATCTGACATCAAAATGGCAGAATGAATTTTGCTCAAACTTTAGGAAAAAAAAAAGAGAGCTTGCCTTTGGGAAAAGGAACAGAGATGGGAAATAGAAATATGAAATAGTAGTAGTATTTGTGTACCCTCCTTGGTCATCCAATGTTAAGCAGAAGAAGCGGCTTGCCAGCGGCTCTGACTGAGGGTCCGTGGAAGGGGAGGGGTGTCTTTGTCAGGCGACGATGACATCCGGGTGCAGAATGGGGATGTTGCAGCGGTTCTTGCTCCAGTAGGAAGAGTGTTGACTTTCCATCCCTCTCCCAGAAATGAGGCTCCATCCGTACCTGAGCACCGGCCTTTTAAACTCAGTATTTTAACAAGCTGGGCAGCGGCTCCTGTTGTGATCTTCACAGCTCCCTGAGGAGGGTGCGTCTCCGCATAGCAACTGAAAGCTGAATCCAGTTGAAAGTGTACTCATCATTCACCAGTAAACCCACAGAGTGAAAGAATATACAGTGTGAGGATGTGGGTGGGTGAGGATGGATCTACCCCGTGGGATCGGGTACATGGTAAACGGGCCATCTCAAAACAGTACCGCTGTGAGCTCTGTATCATGCCACCAAAATGCTGGCTTTTTCTGCACAGGGAGAGTTCTTTCCTGGGGGCTTGTGCAGCAGAGATTGTAGACATGGAGCATGAAGACCACAGCCTCTGCCATGTCTGCTGACACTGCTTCGTATTTCAGCTCTTGCACGTCCACCTGACAGCACCTCCTAAGAGAGTGGTGTGGGTGCTAAAGCTGAACTCTGCTGTTGTCACCCGAGTGCAAGTACAGGGGAAAGGGACGTCCCTTTTATTCCATATAGTGGATACAGGCTGAAGTCAGACTCTTCCTTGACACAGTATAATGAGCTTTAGGGAGCTCTTCTAAATCCTGATTTAGGACCTGACCTTTCAACACAACACAAATGAGGGTGCTATTTAATGTACAGGTTACAGAGGATAATTTTCAGTCCTAAAACTGAGATCATCATACAAAACCATCGTCCGTAACAGCTTATGTAAATCAGATTTTTAACCAGGAACTCCTCTGGAGACTTTTTTCCCAGTGCTGTCATAATTTGTGTCTTCATTATTGCAAGGCCAGATTCCTGCACTGAGCTTAGTATGATGTCAAAACTTAGGCGAGCCCAGTAGCCACATCTGGTGGGCACGATGCTGACACGA
>NW_010226699.1:21573-34999 GCF_000690775.1 Eurypyga helias
CTGTTGCTGGGTGGTCTGACCCCAAGCACGCTAGCTGCCTGATGGTTGGCAGGAAGCAGGTTTTACCATTTGGGTTTTTTTGGCCATGTAGCCAAAGGCCTCAAACCTGCCTGTTTTGGAGGTAATAAGTGCGCAATTTCACGGAAAAGGAGCCTTCATCCCTTCATCATGCATGTCCTGGGATGCCGAGTTACGTTTGCCTGGTGTTTGCAGCAGCCTGCCCAAGCAGACCCTGCAGCCACGGGAAAGCCCTGTCTCCATAGCCCTTTTGGTGTGCGAAACGGAATGACAGAGCTGGCTGGTGGAAGGGAATGTGGGCCATCTCCAGGCTGTTTGTGACTGAGCAGCTCTGTTGGGAGGAAAAAGTCCATGAGGGGGATTCAAGGTGGAAAACTCTGCCTGATACCGAATTTCCCAGGGGCCGGTGAGAACACATGGAACAGTTAATATTTAAACTGTTGACACAGTGCCCGATTTAGACAGCTGCTTCGGCGTCACCCTCATTTGCAGAAGTGCATTGTCTGGGGGAAAGCCGTATGATCTAAACAGCAAGCACAAAATGTCTAGGCTCCCTCAAGCCACGTGTCCAGGTTGCAGCTGAGTCGGCTCGGCTCCTTCTACTCTCCAGGCAGAGTGTGACTTAAAGGGCTTTTCAGCACAGGGGCTATTAGATGAGACTTCAAAAACCACTGGCGGGAACATGTTTGCTGTTCTTTCTTTCTTTTTTTTTCTAAAATCCGCATTTTTTTTCAAAAACTGTAAAAAAAAAGTGAAAGTGAAATCATAGTGACTCGAATGAAATGCTTTTCAGCTGCCTTGGCATAAAATACTTTATTTCATTTAAGATTTAGTATCTATGTTGCTCTCAGTTTTTCTTTTTCTGATTTTCCCTCCTTTTACCTCTGCCTGCCTGAAATTAGTCAAGGAAAATTGTGTTGATACAGGTCAAAACATAATTTATTCTTGGACAGAAATGCTCCAAAGATATATCAAAAAAAAAAAAAAGAAACCTTTTTGCCACTGAAGGTGGCATTCACATGCGTTAAAGACATTAGTTTGAAATTTCCAACACACCTCCTTTTTTCAGAATCTCTGTTCTTTCTCAGATTTAAGACGCTATATATTCACTTTAATGCACGACAGTTGGCAGAGCAATGCACTAAACTCTGCGTTGTTGCAACCTTCCAAACTCTTGGAGGTGGCTCTGCAGGGGTATTTCCTGCACACAGAGGTCGGAGGGAGTGTATCGGTATTCCTGCATGCATACAAACTGATCTCGAGGATTTCTTCTTTCCAACAGTAAGAGAATTCCCAGAATAAACCAACCTGAACATGCCAATTAGGGTTTTATAAGATTTGCATATCACTTTGGATATTACTATTATGCAACTTAAATGCCCAAGCCACTGAAAAGTCAGAGGAAATTGGATGCTTCAATCACTTAGGGGCTTTTGAAAATGTGGCCGTCTCTAGTTATCTGAATATTCAGGAAGTTTACTAGCACCATTAATGATAACAATATCCCTGCTGTCGTTAACAAAATAAGCTTTTGGTACCCCATGACAGAGGTGGGCAGGTATTGAATTTAACAGGGTCTTTGTTGCTGCAAACAGCGTAGACCAACCCTGTCCGGGCTTCCAGGATGTTTGGGTGTACACTGGTGCCGCTTACTAAGGACATGGATTAATATAGCAAAATTGCTGAAATTCTAATCTAGACAAAAGATTCTTCATGAAAGGACAGAGGGTAGTTATCTTGGGCAGGTGTGAACCCTGCAGATTATCTGTGGATGTGGAGCATTTATTAGCACCTTGTCCCAAACTGTGACTAGAAGAAATGATTAAAGCTTCCTCCCTGTTGCAGTATGAGATCTTGCCATGGAAACCTAGGGGACAATAGATTAAACAGAAGAGAACAGGAAGTTAAGGTGACATTAACAGGGCTAAAATCTCATTTTAAATTAAATGAGACAGCAAGACGAGGAGTTTTTCCAGCAGCTAAACATAAATACAGTTATCTGTAATAAAATGAAGGCAAGAGGAAGAAGAGCATCACAGAAGTTCTCCAGAGTGGCAGGTTAGCAGGAACTGTAACTCACCATCACAGCTTGAGAAGATTTCCAGTGTGCTGCTTTCTTCTGCTCTATACTCCCATTATTTAAACATTAACTCAGCAGACTCTAGCCACTTGCTATTGCTCTTTTAAAACTATGGAATAATTGGGTTTTACTGTTTCTACTGGGAAGGCCAAGCCTATTCAGCTTTCATCTGTGATTTTGGTGTGACTGAGACCCCCAAGAGTTTGGACATCCAAGGCTGAGGACCGGATGTCTAGCACGTGATAGATCTCGAAAAGCTTCAGGTTTAAGCAAATATGGGGAGAGCAAGAAGGAAGTCCAAGGGAAGAGGGCAGCAGTGCTGTCAGGGCCTCCCCACTGCTGCAGCCATGCCAGGAAAGGGCAGCCTCTCAGCTCAGCTGGGCTTCGGGGCTTTCAAAGATAGAACTGTCCTAACGGCTGGTGGGGAGAGCTACAAGTTGAATTGTCGTATTTGAAGAAAACTAAGTAATGGTTTTATGCTATATATAGAATTCAGTGAAAAAAAAAAAACAACAAAGATGAAAAAGAAACCTTCCTCCCCATCACCTGCCAAATATCATACAGTCGGTTTGCTGACGTCTGGTGTTGGAGAGGGGAACAAGGACTGGATTTCACAAACTGAGTGCTGAATGCAGCTCCTAGCATGATTTCTTTCCTGACTTTTCACCCTAGCACCCACACTGATCCCACTGGCAGCAGGTCCCAGCTGAGAAGGGACACAGACACCTGAATGCCCAGAGGGAGCATAGCAGGCAGTGTGAGTTTTCCTATTTTCCTGCCTGAGTGTGGGGGAGACTGCACCCCTCTGCTTCAGGGGTGCAAGGATGGTCCCGTCAGTGGCAAGAAGACTTCCAGCATCTCACCAGCATCCCTGAGCTCCTCACCTTCCCTGTATTTTTAACCCTTAATGTATGCCTATAGCATAAAGCCACAGAGGTGTGGAGCAGACCAAGCTATGAAGAACGCAGCCCGGATGGAGCATGGACACCCAGGGCAGCTGCGGTGAGGGAAATGGGGTAGTAACATCACTTTGTACCACAGGGGTTCAAAGTGGGGATTTAAAGCCAGCTCCCTCTTAGCTGCAGTCGCAGCTGACCGTGTGTCCCACCTCCATCGCAGCATCCCCCCGTGTCCCCACTGCCCCTTGCTGAGCGATGCTGACAAAGTGTGGCACCCCGGCTGCTCAACACACTTGCCCACCCTACAGCAGCTCTCCAGGCACCTTACCTGCACGTTCGACAAACTTCTACATGGCCTCAAAAGGCCAAGGCTTTTGAGCTTTAAAAGAGAAGTTTGGGATCTTCAGACTCAGCCTAGTAACATGAAATACCTCAATGCCTTACTCAAAGTGCATCAGTCATTTCCAAAAAGGGTCCTGACTAATCCACTTCTGGTTAGCATGGAAAAGTCTGAAAGTGCTTGAGTACTTCATTTCCTTGTGGAAAAAGGACTCCAGAGCCTTTGAAAATGTAATCTCTGATCTTGGTTCCTCAGGGTTAGGGTAAGTTACTCACCTTATGGTGGAAAAATAGGACTGAGGCTTTATTCTAATTTTCCCCTCTGCTCTTGGCAGTGTCACAGAGCCTGTGCACATCCCAGCTCTTGATTCAACCCAGCAGAATGCTTGGACGTGCAGAAACTTTGCTGAATTCTTAGCATAGTCCTTTGGACACACATTTCAAATGGCATCACTACAGTCGCGTTTGAAGTTAAGGACAAGTTTGAGTCCCCTGGATGGCAAAGTTGATTTGCTTTTCAGAGGCCAGTAATACAAGTTTGGCCTAAAGACAGTGCCTTGAAAATGGAAACATGTAAGAACATTCAAAGCAGCAGAGAAAAAGTTGAGTGTTTCTCCTTTAAAGACTGTATTTTATAAGTGTTACTTTTGTTCTGGGTAGGGGAAAAAAAATCAAACCCAAAAGCCCAAGAAAGATTCCTAACCGATTAATAATTAACAGCGTTCAAGTACATTTATGTCCACATACAGCAGTTGTTAAAAAAGGAATATTTTTTGTGTTTTAACACCTTTTTAAAAAAAAAACCAAACCAAACCAAACCAACAAAAACCAAAAAGAGAATAAATTAATGTACACATTACATTATTTTGGCACTGGTATGGACCATTTTTAAAAACATTTGTTGTTAGTATTTATAATGGTTTGTACAAAATTGTAAACTATTTTCAAGTTTGTTTTTACTTTGTTCATCATCACCTTTCAAAAACTGTCACTGCAGGAACAAAAATACCCCAAACAAAACCCCAAAATAAACTCAAGGCAACTCTCCTTGCCCAGTCCTACCCTTCCCCCGGCCCTCCTGCCCACTCCCCCTGAACGAAGATGAAGGAGACAGTTTTTGAAAGCGCCCGGCCGTAATTGGTGAGCACACCCTCCTGGGAGCCCTCCCGCGCACGGCATGGGCTCCGGCACCGCACGGCTCTGAGAGCAGAAAGTGCCACCCACCAATCACACCTTCCCACCTCTAGAGTAGACAAAGATGGCTCTTCAGGTAATTTTATTTTATTTCTTTGTTGGTTTTTCCTTTTTTTTTTCTCTTTTTTCCTTTTTTTTTTTTTTTAATTATTTTATTGACTAAATCCCTTTGCCAGAAACATTTTTTTTCTTTCCTTTTTTTTTTTTTTACATTAGTTAAAGCAGAATCTGCTTTTGTGAAAAAAGACAAGGATCAAGGTCTTATTTCATGCAGAAAATGCAAATTAAAGATCATAAAAATGGGTGGTTTGTTCTGGGTTTTTTTGTTTCTTTTTTTTTCTTTTTTTTTTTTTTGTAACGCTGTACAGGATGCAACGCAGCCACTCAGAGTATGTTAAGATGGTTCACAGCAGTCCCTTTGACAGTACACATTGGCATTGATCTCCCTGTCCTGTCATCACTGTTGTTCAGTTAGTTGTTTGTCTGAATTTCAGGCCACATAAGATGTCCCTGGTTAGAGAAGACGTTGCCGCTCCTCCGTCTTCGAGAGGCAGATGGATGGGTGCAGTGTGAGAGGATGATACTGGCATCAATGGTCTGGATTTTCTTGGGAAGGGTGCTCTGGCCTTAGGGCCAATCTTGTTTGCTTTCATACCTCTTGGTGTACCATCCCTGTGAGAAGCACATCATGAGAGGGCATTTGTCCTTCAGAAACCGGTTTCTCTTCTGCAAGGGGATGTGATTTCACACAAAAGACACAATATTATGACATGCCAGGCAATGGAAAGAAAAAATACCGCAGACCGGACGGACAACAATCCTGCCACCAGTACTCGCCAATGGATGGGATGTTTCTGGGTAATGCTTGAGGCTTTCCTTTATTCTCAGTTTTTCCATTTTCTTCTCCATCACCTAGCTATTCATCTCTCCAGAGGTTAAAAATTCTTCTCTGTGACAACTGCTGAGCCCTTCTAGGGGGTTGCTCACTAACAATCTTCCCTTTTGGACTGCCAAGCACGTGGGCCCCAAACCAGTGAAGCTGATCCTGGCATGATGTGTGCTCACCAGGTCTGCCCCTGTGCTCAGGCCTGAGCAAGGGATGGGGCTTTGCTGGACTGGGGCACTGTGTGGGTTGAATCCCACTGTGCTTCTTTGCTTTGCCCACCCATTTCTTGCTTCTGTGCAACTGAAATGGGAGAGGGGAAGGTTGGGGCAACCTCACCTCGCCTGATAATCTCTTCATCATCACCTCACCCTGGCAGGGGGCTGAAACTCAGGGATTTCTGCCCGGTCTCTGCCTGTGAGAAGCTCTGGGACACGTCTCCCTTCCCTCTGCCTCCAAATTCATGGGGCACGAGGCTAGCAAGATATCCAACAACAGCCTGGAGGTTGCACTAGCAAAAGATATATTCCAATTCAAAACACCCCCTGATGGGTCCCCAGATGTCCCTGAGGCAGGTAGCACAGCGGTCCCCAGAACTCCAGGTCCTGTGGGCCCCTGTCTCTGGCGACTCAAATTTAAGCATCGCCAGTTATGCCAATGCCAGATCTCTCACAAGGCGCACCTCCTCTCTGACCTCCCACCTGACATGTCACGACATTGCGCAACACCCCTGTTGCAGCGAGGAGTTAGCTGCTCCTGCCAAGCAGCACACTCTCCACGGCCCTGGGCACAGCCAGGGGATGGTGATGAGACCAACCCAACGCACCAGCCCCTACAGGTAAGAAAAAAGAGGACCTGCTTGAGGCCTGAGTGGGGTTGAGTGAGTCTGTCCCCATGTGGGACAGAGCGTCTGTCACCAAAGAGCAGTGCCAGCTCCTTTCTCTGCAGAGAAGAGTTGAGATCAGCCACAGAAATTCCTCTGCTAACCTGAGACAGGGCGCTCCTGATGCTGACCAACAGGCCATTGCCCTTGTCTGGCTCCCCTAGAGACACCAGGATCACAACAGAGACAATCTGTTTTAATTCCCTGCTGGCCTGGCTTCACCCAGCCTGTTGGTCCCCGAGCCCTCCCCACCAGGCTCAGCAGCCCCAGGGCTGTCTGGGCAGCGTGAGCCTCATGACGGCGTACCCAGTGAAGCACACCGTGGTCAAAGACATGTCCAGAGGGGTGGGACAGTCAGGGAGAAGATCTTTGAGCCTCCTGCCCGGACACTGTCCACTGAATGCCCAGCAAAGTCCCCAAATAAGACCTGGACCCAGCATCCAAGTATGGCAATTAACCCTGGAGCGGCCCCACGTCGTTCAGCTGGCACAGCACTGAGAGCTGGGAGGCATTAGCCTTTACAGAAGGCAAACCAATATTGATCTACTGTTTAAAACACATACTGGAGGAGAAATTACCACCCTCTTCAAAAAAATACTGTTACTCATCACTGTGCTCTCTCATCCTTTCTGGGGCAAAAATTTGCCATTATAAATGCCATCATAAATGGGCCTGCCACCGCTCATCTCTCCACTTCGTCATACAGGCATTCAACACTACTCCAAGTGCTTTCTGCCTGTGGCACTTCCAAGTTCTGGCTATCTTAGATGGGAGCAGGCAGCCCACAGCATGGAGCTGAGAACAGGAGGTTTGGGATGGTTTGGGTCCATTGCCTCTAGGTGGGGATGATGGTTGCATAAGCTGCTTGGAGCAAGTGATCATTTTGTTCCAGGGTTTTCTAGTCTAGAGCACAATGGGGTGCAGGAGCTCATGCTCATCCAACTCTCCCTTGCCTTGCCTCTGCAAAACCCCTGTCCTGGCTTACCCACCCATCCTGCTTGGCCTGCTCATCAGCAGAAATGGCTGTCAGCACTGTGTGGCTGCACCATGCTGATGCACTCTAGCTGGAGTGGCAGCTGCAGTGGGAAGAAGCCTTACTGCTGAAGAATGGCCTTTCCTAAGATGACCGAGACTTCCCTCTTTTATTTTCTTTTAGCCTCGCTGCAGTAATACAAACAATCCCACAGCCTTTGACCCAGCTGTAGAAAGAAGCCGCAGTTCTGACCCATGGAGGCAAGACTGACCCATGGAGGCAAGACTGCCCTCTGCTTTTCCAAAGCACTAACCATAAGAGAAGACAGACAATTTATCATATTGCTTTTTACCCTTGACACTCCTCCCTGTGCAGACAAAGATAGACTGTAACACAGAGGGGTACCCATCTGTCTCAGACCCACTACCACCATCATCCTTGGCATTCCCCATCACTCGTTTCTGGTAACTGGAAGCTGTGTGGAAACCAGGTGTCTCAGGCCAAACTAAATCAGTGCCCTACACCTGAGCCCACTCATTTGCATTTCTGACCTTGTGCACTTCCACTGAAGAACTTGTCTCTGCAAGACCAATGGCCACCAAAACAGACAACCATGCTCAACACAAGGTCCCTGCTTTGCACTCTCTTCCAAACTCTTCCTTCGCCAACAGCCAGCAACGCACAGGCACGGTTCCACTGAATGGCAGAGGGTCTCTGAGATAAATCTGTTCACATGGAGGGCTTTCTTTGCACCTCTTCTGAGCAGCTGGGCAATTCCTAGCACTTGTCACCCTAGACTAAGTCACAGAGTGGAAAGCAGCAACAGCAACAAAAGCTTCTCAAAGATCAGGCTCATCCTGCCTTGACTCCATCTGTGTTACTTCATTTATGGAAGTGATACGTGATATTGTCTTCACCCCCTTCACTACATCCCAAGATACATTCAGGCATAGTGCAGGTTGGCTCTCCAGGAAGAGACCGTGTGTGCCTAACACACAGCCTCCTCCCGCTGGCCTCAGGGAGCAAACACTGCGAAGTTACTTACATCAGCCCCACCTTTACTGCCCAGCTCTTCTTTACTGCCCTCGGGTGTGGATCAGGGAGCCAGCCCTAAGGTCACCGTCCCGGCAGGCTGTGCCTCCGTGCAGGCACAGGTTTGCCCTCCAACCCCTGTGGGAAAAGTCTGGGGAAATGTGTTACAGTGTCAGCCTGGAGGACAGTGCTGCTTTATTACACTTGTCACCTTTCAGCTGTTCGTTATCTCTGAGCATACAGAACCATTTTTATTTGGTTTACATCAAGACATTAGAAAACAAACATTTTTTTTCTTCAAAAAGAAAGAACAAAACCAAACAAAAACCAAATGAAAAATAAAACCCAAGCCCCAACACTATATACATCTTCTCCTCCCCAGTCTCTTCTCCCCTCCCTCCCTCCCACCTCCCTCCCTCCCAGCATTAGGTCCTGCTTCCAACACATAGGTTTTACATCTCTCACCCGACCCATGCCCCCGTCCCAATTTCTGTGTCTCCTGTAAAGAGATCCCGCCCTGCTTGGTAAGCCCAGTCTCATCTCCACGAAAGCACTGTGTAACCCGCATGGCGTTTCGTGCCCACTTGGCTCCGATATCTGACACCGGGGCAGAGCTCGGCCATTGCCCCAGCTTGGCACTGCTCCCCTGCACATCCCAGCCCAGCTCCTGCAACATTGTCCAGATGCAAATGATTGTCCCTGCCTAAAGGGACTGAGCTCATACTGATGGCAGCACACCGTTCGTCACTCCCATTCTCCCTGTTCCTGACCTCGGCATCTCCCAGAGACCGCAGTCTCTGCCCGCTGGGGACTGCTGCCATGGCTGGGTTGCCTTGAGTGCTGCCCGCAGCTGCACCCAGCCTGTCTGACGCGGCGGAGGTGCCCAGCTTTTAGTGCTCTAGTCCCTTCAAACCTAGTGTATTGCACATACTTTCACTACCTCTCTCCTATTTGCTCTGCTTCTGAAGTTCAGCTCTCTCCCACCAACCACCTCTTCCTCATCCCATCCTCTCCATGACGATTTCAGTAACCACCTTCCCCAAAGCCACTGTCCTTTGGTGTGCGGCTCCAGAGGTTTCTCTTCTGCCTGATAACAGCACAGAGATTTAAAACCCTTCCTCCTCCCTACATAAAAGAAAACAAAACCAACTCCCTCCCTCACCCCTTATCTCCTCTCGCCAGAGCCTCTGGAACTGATCTGGTCAAACAGACTGGCCGGATCAGTTCCCTGCGTGGCTCTGTTTCTGGGAAGTGGATGTGCTGTCCATTGGACAGAGGAAGTGCCAAGCCTTGGCAGGTTCCCTACTTATTTGCAAGACATAAGCTGCTGGCGTGGTGTCAGATGTGCATGCAAGAATGCTGGATGCCAGTTAAGACCTGGAGTCCCATTTGTTTCATGCACTGTGAACTTATCCTATATACACTACGGGCTGGTTTATGCTTTGAGACATGAATATAAAGGTATGCATTTTCCTTTTACCTTAGCAACAAAGCTTTACTTTTACCCATAGAATAGCAGGGGTTTGCTACCAGGGCTTTACTTTCCTCTTTTGCTCTTTCTCTCATTCTCTTTTCAGTTCTGAATACTCAAGCTGAAGGGGAGATAGGATGGGGACAGGTAGGATTACAGTCCCAAGGTCCTAGTTCCTAAAGGTCCCTGAGTGACAGCACTATACAGTATCAGAAAATGAAGCAATACAGTTGCGTTGGCCGTGTATATCCTGAGAGAGATTTCATTTCTATTTCTCCTCTTCCTTCTCCTCCTCCTCCACATGCCTGCCTTAGGCTGTTCCGCATGGGAAAAGTGCAAAACATTATGCCCTAGCCCAGTTCCTTCAGGCGGCCTGCAGCGTCCCTCATGTTACAGTCGCTGCTGAAAAACACGACCCAGCAAGCAGCAGCCCTGCCCCAAACTGCAAACAAACCGACCCCCGACCAGAATTGCCTCCTGCACCACTGCACTGAACGTCAGAAGCAGCTCCGCTTTGGAATAGCACACTCACTCCTGCCTCCCCCTTTCCCCGCTGCTCTCCCTTCACAAGGTGGACAGCAACAGGCGCACAAGTTGCAGTGTGGAAATTCCCTCCACCTTCCCAATAACATGGGCTTTGTGCCCGTTGCATGAGAGGTTCATGCCTTTCCTTTCCTCGTACTTGTGATGGCTTGAAACCTCTGAGACTCGAGTATGATTAAAATGCCTTTTTTTCTCCACTATCTCCTTCCTGGATCACTGGACCTCAAAACGAGACACGGGTCTGTTGCCTTTCTTAGGGGTAGACACAGACAGCTATCCAGGGGGAAAGCGGAGGTGCCACCTCAGTTCTGGAGGAGGATGTTTCTAAAGGTGTCCAGCATTTTTCCCTCACCCCTGTACAGGAACACATTTTCTATTACTCAGCCGACTCACAGGACACTCAGTTTTCTCCAGCATTCTACCCCATCACCAGAAATTATAAGGCAGTTCCTGAACTGTGAAAAGTCCTGACCACACACTCTTTGGCGAAGATTATTGTGTAGGACCAAATAGTCCAGATGCCTGGATATACTAAGACGGACTCTGTGAAGTAAAACTGACCTGGTAATAGCAGGCCAGAAACATTCAAAGAGAGAAACTAGGATCACTCCTGATAAGCAAGAGAACCCAGCCAAGAGAGAACCAAGGCAATAGCAAAGGAGTCTGGCTCCCAGTCCCAGCAGGTGAAGAAATCAGCTGAGGAATGCTTTTCCCTGGAAAGCTTTTAGATTGTCACTGTGAAATTCTGGGCTCCATCTCTGACTGAAGCCTCAAATATTAACCAGATCCCCCCTGTGCCTGATCTCCAGCTGCTGGAGGCCCTGGGCTGTACCTGCAGGGCACTGGAAGGGTTCCAGCAGGACCCCACTCCATGTGGGGCTCAGCACCCGAGCGGCAAAGAACATACATAGGTGAAGTTTGCATCATCCTCTGCCCCTGCTGAGCTTTGGGACCAGCTGAGAGCTCTCAGGTGCCCAACCCCTACCACACATTTGTCAGGTTTTACTATCAAACTACTGGAGTTCCTGAGTCATCTCCCTTAGCTTCATAATTTCTTACCACATGGCCATTTGTTCTCCCTCCAATCATAATAGGCTGACTTACAACTGCCTCTTTTTTCCCCTTCTACCATTCTGACCACCCTTTACATTGCAATCACATATATAAAGGGTAAGTGTTTAGATATTTTATTTAATCATCAATCAGCTGGTTAGACTCCCCTTAAAAACTGAACCTGCTGATAGGCAGCCTCCATCTGGGAACTGCAGTCATCTGACACGCGTATATCCACCTACATTATACTGCTGATGTCATAAAACATAACTTTATGACTTCCATCAAAAAATTTAAAAGCCATTTCCAAATAGAATCCCACTAGAAAGTGTTACTTTCTCCACTGGCCAAGCTTTAACTTCCTGAATATCGGGTACACAAATCGGATCCAGCCCCAGCCCTATCATCCAGCTCCATCCACTCTCCAGACCCTTACTCCTATACAGACCCATCTAGGCCATAAACTGCAATAATATTGGGAAAACCCATTTTCAACAGCATCGCTCTGGAATGTGGAAACCAGCAAGAGACTGTTCTGCAGGGCAGCCGGGAATCTGCCTGATTTAACAATTGTGCTAAAACCTTGGTGAGTCCAGGGAGGCCTGGACCGAGTGTGTGCAGGCATGAACATGAGAGGGAGACAGATGTTGGGGGCGATTGAGAAGGATGGATGCTCTACTTTTATTTTTAGGACTCAGTAGAAAATGCATAAGACACATTACTGATATAAAAATAACGATACTCATTATGCTGATGAGCCCCGATCCTGCTTCATCCAAGACAAGGCAACACTTTCCATGACTTCAGTGTTACTAGGTCAGGACTACAGTGATTCACATTTTCATGGCATGTACAAACACAAATAGTGAATGAAAAGATGTGCATTAGATACACCTGTCATCTGAAAAACAGGAGTTTCCCTGGTCTCAGAGGATCACTCTGCTCTCCCAAGCAATGGGAATCAAGGAAAAAGGAAGAGAAAGCTAGCAGGAAAATAAAGTGATGGTTGGATTCAAGGCAGTGCATGAGTGTCTGCGTGTATGGCACATAAAAACCTCCATCAGGTAAGAAACAGGGTTCGTATCAGTACTCCAAGAGTGGCAGAATGGCCCGAGGGTTAAAGTTTTGCACTTGTGGATTCAATATTTGCATGGCTTTTATTAATATTATAAGGGAGATGATCAATCATCAGTGATTGCCAAAGTGGCCAACAATTCAGTCGTTTTCCTGAAAGTCACTTGCTGCTTTGGAAAAAGCTGACCTTGCTGTCCAAGGCCAAGTTACCCTTCTGTACCTTTATAATGAGTGCCTGTGGATGGAAGCTGCTACACACTCAGGGGGTTCCACAGGCACCGACAAGCTCAGCATTTTCACTGCAACCTTCACCCTGCCCAGCCTATGAAGACCCTCATCTTCCAGCGGGATGACGCTCCATGGAACTCTACTGCGTCCTTAGTTACATCTTCTGCAAGAAGGGACACAGGGTGCTCTTCTCTACACTCTGCATGTATTAACAGACACAAAACAAGGCCTGACAGGAGCAGTACAAAGCAGAGGGTGCCAGCCCACCACTTGCTCCTGAACTTCTTAGGAAAGGAGATCATCATAATTGCCTGACTTTTCGTCCCGAAGCACAACAAAGTTAAGTGACATCCGCCTTTCCCTGCACCTTGCCGTAGGCTATGGTCACTCAGTGGGCTGGAGTGGGAAGTCTCTTGTCTGGCATGAGACACAGGTACAGGGTGGGAAGGGGTTGAGTTTTCAGAGTCCTGCAACTGCTTTTCTCCCCAGACTCAGCAAGAAAGATGCAGGGTTGGAATGATTATGAGCAGCCTCTCCTTTCAGGAGCGAATCAGCTTAGTCTGCTAGAGATCAGATGCCAGCAGTGAAGAGCAGCACTGTCCCACAGCTGATCCCCAAAGCCCTCTCCTTCCTCAGCAAGTCCGTATTTGCACAATCGACCTCCCCGGCTCTGTCTCTCTAACACAAGCTGGGGCTCCAACCTCCAACTTCACAAAGTTGCAACGAGCAAACAAAACCCTGCTATCCCCCACCCCC
>NW_010226700.1:0-887 GCF_000690775.1 Eurypyga helias
CGCCGGGATCGTCGGGGGGGTTGGTGGTGCCGCGTGGCTTTATCCACCGTGGATGCGGGACGCTCGAGCTCCTCATGGAGACAGAGCGCCCCGGCTCCGGGGGGTCCTGGCTCCCATCCGCCCGCCTTCTCCTAAAAACCAGGCACGTGGGAACGCTGTCGCCTGCGCCTGCCCCATCCCTAACCACGGGATGGAACAGCGAGGAGATAACCTGGAATTGGGCCTGGGAAGGGGAAAGGGCTGCCAACGGGCATGGCCTGCCGAGGTGGGGGGGTGCTCCGAAACGCATCCCCAGCATCCTCCTCCCGCGCCCAGCCGGAGGCGGCGGGTGGGGCCGAGGGGAAGAGGGTAAAACACCGTTGTAAAGAGGAAGCGAAAGCGCAGGCATGTGAGTATATAACGAGAGGGACAATTTATGCCCAGGCACGAGTGCGGTCTGACACGGGGATAATGAAAAAACGTAGGTCATTGTGGATGACTTAAGCCTTCGCAGCTGAGGAAAATGTATGAAATGCGGGGAACATTACACGCTTGGCAGCTCCGCACATCTGCAGCGGGACAAGTGAAATACAGTCGGCCATTCTTTACCATCAGCCGCGCGCGGAGGATATGCGGCGCGGAGAAATTGTAATTACAGTGACAAGACAAATCAGTAATATTTAAATATTCATGAGCGAAGTCTCGGACGATCAATCTATCTTTATTGTCCTTGCCTTCGCGGCTGTAATAAATAAGTAGCTGGAGCCCTCACCTTTTCCTTCAAATCATTCCGCCTCCGGTGCCCGACCGGAGTTCATTTATCAGCCGCGCCGGGGCGACACCGGGAGGAAGGCCTGGGGACGGGCAGGGGGCTCTGCCCCGCTGCGCCCCCCGGCATCCCGGGGATG
>NW_010226701.1:0-10448 GCF_000690775.1 Eurypyga helias
TCTATGATTCTATGATTCTATATTACCAAGTTTTACCAACACAGCTGTGTTGATGAGTCACGCAATAATTTACATCTTCTAGCTATCTTTATTGTGGTGGTAAACCCCTTGCTAGGTATGTCATCAGAAAACAAGAGAACTTTGCTCAGCTATCTAAAGCTAGATGAACAGAGAGCACTAATATAGTAGGAGAAAAAATGCGTGCCTTTCTTAATCTGCATCTATATGTGACATACAGATGACACTGCTGTCACATCCAGTGTAGGCAACTTTTTCACTGTCTTTTCTATAACTGTCTTCTCTGTAACTCACTGTTTTTCTGTAATTCAAGAGACCTACTGCACCAAATTCCTAATTAGGAAGTAAAAAAAAACTCCATGCATACAGACATCTCATCTACTCACAGAAACTTTTATCTGTTTAACTTTGTAATTTATTGCTATTTCATTTATTAAGCTTTATATATTAAACAATTAAAAGAATTATTAAAATATTTTTTTAAAATATTTGAGCCACATTTACCATGGAAAAGGAGAATACATGCAAGGATTACCACAGTCAGTAAGCATTGCACATTAAGTGTTGCACCTCTAAGTGCACTGTTACTTGGGTTTACAGTGCTATTATTGACAGTGACATCTTCCTTCTGGAAGTTTGTTTCAAGACTGCAGCCACTCAGACACTGACTGAGGGAGATAAATTCAAAATACCTGGAATTTCAGAAAAAGCCAACAACTAACATATGCTGCAAAAAGTTGAAATACTTCCAAAGGAAAGGCTTCAAATTTATCTTCTGTTATTTTCAGTTGCTACCAGTAGCTGCAGAAAAGTAAGATAACTTTAAAACTAAATAAATATTATTTCTAAAGACCTGAGAATAACATGGGGAAGATCAAATGAATTTTAGGAAATTTTCACATTGAGCTTATCTTGACTTACAACATTAAGTTGTACGGAGCCATGTAATATTCCATTCTCTGCTTCTGCAAGAGAGGTAACATTTCTTATCTTGCAGTACATTTTTGCTACATTGAAGAACCAATTTGCACCTTTTCAAATAATTGATATGTATGGAGGAAAACAGAACTGGCAGAGCAAGTAAGAGGGACAATGCTCAAAGGAAGCCATCTTAGTGTTGCTCAGAACAGGCACCAAAAATGCAGACTTCAGTTGTATACTTCTGGTACCACTGTCCTTTCATTTTGTAGAGAAGACTATGTCCCTGTAAGAAAAATTGACTAAATACTGTTTTCCAGCAACTTCCTACTGACTCAATACTGCTTTCTGCCAAATAATTTTTGTTGACTCATTTTCCCATTTGGTGTTCTTGTGCTGTGAACCTAAAATGATTAAAAACAACCTTCCACAAGATACACACCAAAGCACTGATTACCAACATTTGCCACTGACTTTTTTTTGAAATGCACTAAAACTCTTCATCAACACAAGAAGTTAGCAAAACAACAGTTAGTACATTGCAGTCCTAAAAAAAACCACTTACTAGGACATCTTCAGTAGTTCATTGGTTTCAGGTTTCCACACTCCTCTCACCAACTGCTCAAAGTTGGACATCAGGCCACCACCAGCTCCTGAAATTGCAGAGATTTACGATAAATCCCCACTGATTGCTACCACTACTGTGCAACTTATTATTGCTCCCAGCAAAAATTGTTGCACCAGGTGCCAAATGTGGCACCCAAAGCTCAGACTTAACAGAGACTAACCCAATCTTTTACACATGCACGGCTCGAGCAACCAACATGAAACCTCAGAGGTTTAGCTACTTAGCAAGAAACTCAGGTTCACCTTTATGTGACAGTGAATCATCGCTGCAAAAAAACCACCTGAATTGCCAAAGTAATTCTCCAGAGAGGCTTGTATCATTCCTTTGTCTGTCCTGTCAAGTAAGTACAGGGTATCTTTATAAAATATGAGGACCTTCTGTGAGAAAAGGTGGATATGTGAAGTTACATTAAAAGAAGGAAAGAGGTGAGGAGGTGATAGACACTCTGGCCAATGAGACTAATCAGTATCATAACCTGGGAAAAGAATATGTTAGACAATCACACTAACACATGTTGTTTCCCAAAGCAGAACAGAATCAAACAAACAGAAATAAGAGCTGTACTACTACTTCCTGAAGGGGTTCTAACATTGTGACTTCAAATGCTGGGAAGGTAGATTCCAGGGTCATATTCCAAACAGCAGGCAGGCAAGAAGGTTCATTCCTGTGTTTAAAATCAGCTCATGGTTGCAACCCAAAATGCTAAGAAAGTAAGTTCTCTTCTTCAGCCTCATGCAAGGCTTGCAAGGAAAAAAGCTGAGGAAATATGTTGTTGGAAAATTTAGTAACAGCACTCAAGCTACAGAGGAGATCTATTTCTTTATTGCCACCAACTGCCCATCCTGTAAGTCCTCACAAGACCTTCAGAAGGGTTAAGATGAACTTCCCTCAAAGTCATTCAATGTTACTCTTAATCCAGGCAGAAAAACTGCTATACAGGCTTTTCCCTTGAGGAGATAACAGACTGTATTAGGACTATCATATCCAGCACAGCAAGGAATGATTCTACAATTATGGTGAAGGGCTAGCCATTTAAATACCACTCTAAAACATCACAGTACATCAGAACAAGATGTTATGCACGTTACCTCTGGCCCAGCCCACAGCTACCATGACAAGCCAGGCATCTTTGAAGTGACTGTCAGCATATGCAACGCCAGCCATTATCTTCCAAGTCCTAGCCACTTCCTTCATTCCTGCAACAAGAAGCCGAAGAGGCAGAAAGGCAAAGCACTGGTAGAATATGTCTTGTGGGCAGTAAAACACAAAATACCTGAAAATAATGAGAAAAAAACATTAGAAGCATAGAATCATTTAGGTTGGAAAAGAACACTAAGATCATCAAGTCCAATCAATAACCTAGCACTGCCAAATCCACCACTAAACCCTGTCTCTAACTGTCTCATCTACCCATCTTTTAAATACCTGCAGGGATGCTGACTCAACCACCTCCCTGGGCAGCCCATTCCAATGCCTGATAACCCTTTCAGTGAAGAACTTTTTCCTAATATCTGATCTAAACCTCCCCTGGTACAACTTGATAAGGCCTCCCCTGAGCCTCCTCTTCTCCAGGCCACCCAACCCCAATTCCTTCAGCTGGTCTTCACAGCACTTGTCCTCTAGACCTTTGACCCTTTTTTGGATGTGCTTCAGCACCTCATATCATTAGCAGCATTCAAATGTTTTTGCTAAGGAATTCACTTTCTATTAAAGGTATTTCTTTAAATACCTTTAAAGGTATTTTTGGAATATGACTAGCAAAGCATGATATAGCACTGATAACACTGCCTTGTGTTGTAGATATATTGGAACAAATCTGAAATGCTTTTGAGCGTGCTTGAGCTCTTGCACTTAAGGCATCAAACTTTATTTGAAATTGTTCTTACTGCCTCACTGACCCAGAGAAGAGTCCACTGAAGTACGTAAGAAACAGCTTTAAATTTTACTACCTGTTCTACAGCTTACATATAATGTTTTTGTAATTCAAATTATTAATTTAATATCTGTCTGTCTGACTTTATGTGGTTTGGAATTCTGTGGGTTGTTTTCTGACTGGTGGTGGTTTTTTTTTTCTTTTGTCTTTTTTTATAACATTATAACACAGTGATAAATTACATTCTGACACTATTCTTTTACACTGATAGGTACATGGAATTATGCAACTTCATCAAGAATGCCTCCACATGCCAGACGAAATGCATAGCTATTTTCAAGATTATTTCACATCTTAGTAACCACCAATTCTAGCTTTTCCAGCTTGCCAACTACAAGCACATATCTTTTTCCAAAGTGTTGAAAGCACACTACTCAAAATTTAATATTTTTTATCAACTTGCTTTTAAAAGAGAGTAAGGATGGCTAAGAACAAAATCTTAAACTGACAGAAAATTTTAAAATGTTAGATTATGTGGTGTTTTATTTTATTTCTTCAGTCATAAAATTCAGTTCTTACAGAGACATTCCAGGTCTCAAAAAATGGAAAAAAGTAATAAAGACTAATTATTAATTATTAAAAAACAATTATGGTTAGAGATTTCAGAGCAGAACATCACTCACACGGGTCTCTTTTGTTGTTTCATTCAGCCTGCCCCTCCAATGCTTACCCTTTACAGCAGAATGCAAGGAAGCTTAGAAAAGCAAAGTTTAGCTGAAGTCCTGTCATAGTTATAGATTTGCTTTTGCTGGAGTGGATATAGTACCTTGCCACCACAAACTTCTAAAGTGTTCAAGACCTCTCAGAAATTGCTATTGCATTGCTGTTGCATGAAAGTTATGGGAATATACCTTAATAGCTAAGTCCTCGTCCACCATTTTTAGCTCTATTTATATGCCTTCCATTTTCTCTTATTGTAAATTCCACTGCTTCTGTATGCAACCAAGCTTCAGTTGATATGAATTCAAAGAGGTACACACAGCGTGTATGTTAACGGTTACTCAAATAGCTACATTGGCCATGTACTCAACAAACTACACTATCCACAATTAATTTACAATTGCAGAATGTGGTCTTAGACACGGAGGAACCGGTAACCGGATTGGGCCTTGCATGGCAACTCCACCACGGCATTTCTGCCTGCAATTCCTGCTAGCAACAGCTGCTGACCGTAGGTGTCGCTGTCCTACGGACAGGAGTGTTTCATAAGCGCGCAGCACAACCGCTTGTTTTCCAGTTCGATGCGTGGCTAGGGGAATTTCGTTTCACGTGATTAAAGACCGAGAATTAAAGTCATTATACTCATTAAGAGAGACCTCTTGAAAACTAGAAGCTTAAAAGATTTCATAACATTCACAGGTCCTCATTAAACCTCTTTATTTGTCCAGAGCAAATCACGTTAAAGTTCAACAGAAATCATGTTCTGTTTACATTTACTACTAACTTCTGTCATTTGTTAAAACAAGCAGTCGTGTTACCTGCATCAGACTAATATGAACTATATACAGATTCTATAAGTTTTGTTAGTACTGCACTATTTATTGCACATCATTCATTTCATTGATTTGCCTAAATGAAATCTGTCCACATCTTCCACTGCAACATGAAGGCCAGAGGACTAATAGATAGATACACACAGATAGACAGAAACACGGTAATTTCAATGAATTTGCAATAATAAAAGCCGAGGGGCTACAATGAGCAGATACTAAAGGACTTGAATAACACTCTTCTAAGAGAGGAACTGAGACTTTTAAATGCAAAACCCACTGCTCCTAACAGATTATAATTTTTAAAGTTTGAGGGTGTCTTCAAAAATCGATTTCCGTGACAAACGAACTCCACTGGAAGGCCACATTTATATGAAAATAATTGCAGTGGGTTTATTCATTCCAAAGCAGGACAAATTGCTGCCTCATTCACTTGCCTGACTTTCCATTCAGTTCTTTACTGTGTTTTACTACAACATCCATCCATCTGGGAAAGGGCAAAGTAAAGGGAAAAAAATATGTCAGGAAGCAGAAACTAGAGAAGAGGAAAGATTAGTGTCCTAGATGTTCAATTACAGAAAAGTTCAAAATTTTTACATCAGTCAGGTTGTTGTCTTCAAGAGCTACTGCTGAAAAACTAGACTACATTTATGACTCCCCAACATGCAGAAAAGCAGTAACTGATGTCCACTTTATTCCAAAAATAAAATTTTCAGCTGCATGACCAGGAATAGTCTAGTCTAGTGACTGAGCATTTCATTATACAACAAGAGTTGCTCTCTTAGGAGCATTTTATTCCTATAGAAAAGTATCATAACAGCTATTTCACTGCAGTGACTTTTGGGATGAAGAAATAGTATCCAAATCTGTAACACTTTTAAGTTAAGCTTTTGATTTACATGGATGTTTCATGATACAATCTCAGTTTACAAAAAAGTGTAGCTTACTCAGAACCAACACTACTCATCTAACCCAATCGTGGCTGCTTACCAGACTGAAGATGCCAGTAGAGTGTTTGTGCCCTTTGCCAGAAATGCTATGGGAGGTTCTGCAAGCATCAATGAAGACAAAACTGAACCACCAAAGCAATAAAGCATAGCAGCAAACCAGCATGCAATCGGACTTCGGACCGACACTTCCACAGCTCCTGAAACAAAGAGAAAAGATGCATAAAAATAAATAAACAATGGAGAATCACATCACATCGCATTTTATAAGTCAGTAATTTCCAAGTCATACAGTCCCACACTGTTCCTTTAGACAATGAAAAATCCTGCAGAAATCTGTAGGCTTTCACAGGAAAGGTCTTCAGAAATGCAAAATTCAGAGTACCCTGGCTTAAGCATATGCCATCTAAATAAAAGACTGACATCGTATTCTCTGAACAACATTTGGGGCTTGGTTTAGTATAATTGCTGCGCTACCAAGATAAAGCTTCTGGAGAATGGATAAGAGGTATCATTGTAAATATATGGCACAGATATACAGTTGCTTTCAAATTTGTATTAAAAATACACCAGTGGCCTTGCTGACCTAGACAGGATCGGTGTTGGTAACTTTCAGGGGGTTATTCTACAAAAACCATTTCTATTTTTGAGTGTTCATGAATTCAAGGTCACTATCATTCTTTTCCCTCATAACACCCTGCTAACTGTGTTTGCTGACCAAAATGAAAGCAGTATCCCAATCAACTCTTAAATAGTTTCACCTGCAATCATGAACAGAGAAGAAATGCTACCTGAAGCCATAATAATAAATGTTGTTTTCCTTATTATTATGAAATGTTCAGTTTCATCTATTTTTCTATTTTGTTATCTTTAAAATGAATTAACCCTTTTAAATTGCAACAGAACTATGCCAAAAGAACATTCAAATCAAAAGATAATGCTGGAGGTTTCAGGGGGAAACAATACTTAAATCCAGAAATACCCTCCAGAAGTTGTTTTGGCTATTTTCTTCCACTTCAGAAGTCCAATGTTGACAAAGCTTGCCCTTTACACAGGTGCAGAGCTCTGTTTGCCTGAACTAGGTTACTTTTCTGTAGCCCAAAGGCTGAAGTTCACAAAAGTAAAGATGAAATATTGTGTCTGCCCCAAAATGAAATTGGGCATGTTCACATTCCACAGGAGAAGCTTTTGGTGTTTCAGGCCCTCCTGTGGAAAAAGAAGCTTCTTCCTCAAGATGAGAAGCTCAAATGTATCAAAGAGAATACAGCACTCTCAATATCATCCACTTTAAACAACAGCATTAACAAGATTATTCCAGTTTTAGTGCTGGTACAGCTATCACGTATTCCAGCACTATCTAAATTCCCATGTAACAGCGAATTTATAAAAATGAGCACTCCTAAGTATTACAGAATGTCTGAGTATAAAATACATTTTTTTAACTATTGCATGATTTATTTTCCAGACTGCAATCGCTGGTGTTGCGAGTTACGCTCAACTTTGTTATTGCACATTAACACTTCTCCAAAGTAGCTATGAATTAATGTTCACATGCATAAAATTAACAGTAGAAAATTCTAAAATCTGCTAATGTGACTTGACAGCAAAAATGAAAATATAAAGCGGTCCTTTTACATCCAGACCCCATATAACTGAACGGAGACCTATTTTCACCAACATATTTGAAAAGGGTAAGACACGTGCAGCATATTAACGTGTCTCTGACCAGACCACACAATTTCGATACCACGAGCCACTTGAGGTTACCCAGTTATTTCCCTGTGATACATAGCTACCATTTAAGTTTCCAAAAAGAATACATAGTAATGCCTGCAGATTATTAATCAATTATAATACATCCATCCTGGGTGGTTAATAACTGCTATTCCAGCTATGATTTAACATTCAGTTCATACTTCTTGCATGTCAGCAACAGATCAGCATGCTGCCACCTGAATTACAGTTATTAACTCAAAGTATTAGAAGATCTTCAAGAGCTCTAAACTTTCCAGCTATTAAGCCAAGAAGAAAAAAAAATACTGTCACTGACAGATCTGACCAGAATTCTGACAGCACTTATATTGTCCGGAAGTGCTTTTTCACAAAAGCTATGCTGATGTTAGCGAAGTGGAGAGAGTCTTTTCATCCTGTTGTTAAATCTGTATCCATTCCAAATGAAAGTTTCAAGGTAGCGGATGATACTGCCAAATACCTTTAGACAGAAAGCCCCTTTATGAATGGAACAGTTATACTGAACACTGCCACAAGTCAGCACCCAGAAACAACTCACAGTAGTAACAATTTTGTGAAGATGCTAGCATACGTAAGCTTTTTTTAGTAAGTCTTCACACTTGCTAAGTGCACTTACACAGCAGAAATAAAAATTCACCTTGACACACTTAGGAAGAAACCAAAAAACAGTTCTCACTAAACAAACAGTGCAGAGCCTTAAAAATCTGAAGCAAGCAGAAGCTCCTCAATCTGCACTATAATCCTGAAAGCCAGCTTAGTTTCCTACATCATTATTATCTGTGATGAAGTTCCTGTCACTGTGCAGGTACTCCACAAGGAGTTATTCTAAACATTAAAATAAGGCTAGTCCCTAAATTTGTGACAGCTAA
The DNA here is from genome assembly GCF_000690775.1 of Eurypyga helias. Taxonomy (NCBI): domain Eukaryota; kingdom Metazoa; phylum Chordata; class Aves; order Eurypygiformes; family Eurypygidae; genus Eurypyga; species Eurypyga helias. Next base: position 8,556 of record NW_010226701.1, read on the forward strand.
AGACTAGGTTTGGGGTTAACAACTGTAGTACAAAAGATTTTCTAGATAAGAGTATGTAGAGATTGAAGTGTCATTATGTACACATACACAATTCAGAACCCTGTTACCGGGAATGAATATTTTTCCTAATTTAATTTTACTAATTTACTGGCTTGATGGTCACACTCAGAGAGTTGCAGTCAACACTCCATGTCTGAGTGGAGACCAGTGATGAGCAGCGTTCCTCAGGGGTTGGTATTCGGACCAGCACTGTTCAACACATTTGTCAGCGACATGGACAGTGGAATCAAGTGCACCCTCAGCAAGTTTGCTGATGACACCAAGCTGTGTGGTGTGGTTTACACACTGGAGGGAAGGGATGCCATCCAGAGGGACCTGGACAGGCTGGAGAGGTGGGCCACTGCCAACCTCATGGAGTTCAACAAAGCCAAGTGCAAGGTCCTGCACCTGGGTCAGGGCAATCCCAAGCACAAGTACAGGCTGGGTGGAGAATGCATAGGAAGCAGCCCTGAGGGAAAGGACTTGGGGGTACTGGTGGATGAAAAGATAAGCCAGCAGTATGCGCTGTCAGCCCAGAAAGCCAACCATATCCTGCCTGGGCTGTATCCAGAGAAGCATGGCCAGCAGGTCGAGGGAGGGGATTCTGCCCCTGTACTCTGCTCTTGTGACACCCCACCTGGAGTACTGCGTCCAGCTCTGAAACTCTCAACATTATGAGGACACAGACCTGTTGGAGTGAGTCCAGAGGAGGCAACGAAGGTATCTGAGGGATGGAGCACCTCTCCTATGAAGAAAGGCTGAGAGTTGGACTTTTTCATCCTGGAGAACAGAAGGCTCCGGGGAGACCTTATAGCACCTTCCAGTACCTGAAGGGGCCCACAAGAAAGCTGGAGGGATTTTACAGGAACCTGTAGCGATAGGACAAGCATGGCTTTAAGCTGAAAGAGGGTAGTTTTAGATTAGATAAAAGGAAGAAATTCTTCCTGGAGAGGGTGGTGAGGCACTGGAACAGGTTGTCCAGAGAAGCTGTGGATGGCCCATCCCTGGAATTCTTCAAGGTCAGGCTGGACAAGCCTTTGAGCAACCTGGTCTAGTGGAAGGTGTCCCTGCCCGTGGCAGGGGGGTTGGAAATAGATGATCTTTAAGGTCCCTTCCAACCTAAACCATTCTGTGATTCTATACTATCTATGCGTACAATGTGAAACGTCACCAACTAGCACACAACCTGCCTGCTAGATTCCCAGGCTGTTTCCTATCAGTCAGAACTGCCTTAACAGCCTCCTGCATAATCAGTGTGAAGGATACGAGCCCATGAGCTGAGCAGCTCTGCTCTCACCTCTCAGATGTAATACCTGACAGCAAGTTCTTGGCCTGCAATCCGAATTCCTTCTCTGCACAGGATCATAGAATGGTTTGGGTTGGAAGGGACCTTTAAAGATCATTTAGTTCAACCATAAACCTAATTTCAGGGTAGGTCAATCCTTTTATTCTTGGGAATTTTTATATCTTTAAGCTGCAAAAGGGCATGCAATAAAACTCCTGTCTGATTTCACTAGTGCCTGTGTTCTGAGAAGGCAAGGAAAAGGTCAGCTGGGCACATGGTATGTGGTTTGTGCAGCCCATCGGACATTATTTATTGCCAGACAGACTAATGAAGACTGCAGACAATTATTTGTATGGTTATGGATAGCAAAAAACATCTGGATGTTGACGGAAGAGCAGGCGGCACGGGCAGAGCAGGGAGAGGCACCCTGCTGCCAGCAGATCACCCCCCACCCGGCAGTACCCGGCTGCAGATCTGTGCAACGCTTTGGTGTAAAACCCAAAACTCTTGCTTGCAGGGTTGTCGTTTCAGAGGGCACTAGGAGCACTGACAAACCTCCAGCCGCACCC
>NW_010226702.1:0-1859 GCF_000690775.1 Eurypyga helias
GGACAGATGCCTAGTGGGCACCTTCCCCAGCCCGAGCTAGCCCAGGGGCCTTACAACAGGGCAGGTCCCATCCTGGGGCAGCTCCCCGGCCACAGCCACCTCCAGCCCCAATGCTCAAGCCTCCGTCGATCTTACCTGAACAAGCCAGGTTATAAATTGCAGCGGTTCTGGAGCTGCTTCTGTTGGCTTAATCCATCCGCATAGCAGGGCCGAGGGCAGGCAGCTGGGGGTGAGGCTTGGTACTCATCTCCATGCCATTCGTAACCTTGTGGTTCTGTAGGACCGTGGCTGTGCTCCAAGACATTGCCAGCCAACGGCCTTATTTCCTTTGCTACTGCTCTTACAACTTTTGTTACTGCTATCCTCATCCCTTCTCCAATCCTCCCTGTGCACCTTTCTGTATTTGTAGGTAGAGAGGCAGATGTGAAGCAACACAAAGTAGGTGAAATTCAAGGGCTGTCTCCTTGAGAATCTTAAGCTGTGCACTACACACTGAAGATCTGGCTCATTCCTGAGTTGCAGCTGCATCCGTTGTTGTGCAAAGCCTTGTATGTATGTGTGAGCCGGCTGGTGTTCAACAGTCCTACACGTCTTTGCTGTAGCAGTGTCCTCCTTTTTAATCAGCATAGAGAAGAAATGAGCTATAGGGTGCTGTGAGGATAGGATGAGTGCTCCTGCTTGTTGCATTTAAGTAGCTGAGAGTTTATTCTAAAATCGGTGTTCACAGCCTAACTTTTAGGAGATCACATACAGTCAAGAAGCTGGCAGGCAGACAAATGACTACTTGTCGAGAAAGGAGGTGAGCAGTTGGCACTCTCACGAATCGAATCACTGCTTCCCACAGTGAACAATGTTTGACTTGCCCCATTACTGTGATAGGTACTTGTGACACCCACCCGAGAAGTCAATGGCAGTCAACTGAGGAGGTAAATAGGAGAGTCACGTCCGAAATGCTGTGTTGGGTTAACACACACATTGTCTCTCCTGGCATTTACTAAGGTGATAAAATACTGGTCTTGAAAAAATTGAAACCCCTCCATCCCGTCGTACAAAAATCCCCTCTGTTATACCAGGTGAATGATGAAAATAGCTAAAGACAAGTATCTGAGATATCTGCTTGGGCTAAGAAGAAAGCCTCAGTGTCTGCATTGAAAGATGTGAGATGGTGGGCGAGTCCTGAAGACACCCGGGCGCTGAAGTTCATTTTAACCAATTTCAAGACCCAGTGTTGCTGCTTGGAGTTTCAAGTAAACCTATCATTTTAGCATTCTCAGTCATCACGTGCTTTTGGAACACATTACAGATGTAAAGCAACAGGGAATACATGGCTTCACGCTAGAATGCCGATTTCCTGCGCCCTTTATACCGACACTTCCTTTCTGGTTGCCGTGCCTCAGAAAAACGCAGGGAAATGAGGTGACATTCAGAGAGCACATCTGCGTTACGGCCGGCGGTTTGTAGAGATGATCCATGGAAGGCTGGGGCGGTAAACCACTCTCATTAGTGACGGATTCCTCTGCAGAAGGTGATGGAATTGGTTTTTTCTCTTTTTCCTGTCAGAAAAATTAGGGAGTAAAAACTGTATTAAACCGGAAAGCAGCCAGCTGAAATCCAGTGGTTTTGGTGGAAGTGCTCAGTTAACCCCGGCAACACGACACCCACCATCCCACCGGGGTCTCACGCCGAAGAGGCGGCAACCAGGCCGCGGACGTGTTTGCCGCGCTCCCGCCTTCCTGCATCCATCTCCCAGCATGCCCCACTCCCGGCGCGCCTTCCCGTCAGGCGCCGCGCGGGGCCCGGACTACACTTCCCAGCAGGCACCGCGGCCGGAGGAATACATCACCCAGGCGGCCCCGCGG
>NW_010226703.1:0-4113 GCF_000690775.1 Eurypyga helias
GGAGCGGCGCCCGCCGGTTCGCGCATTGGCGTCGGTTGGAGTTGGCGAAACCTTTCCCTCCCCAAACCGCCGGGTTTCCCGTGCGTGACACGGGGCAGGAGCGCGGTGCCCCCCGGGTACCCTGTCTGTGTACTGAGCTTCCCAAGGAGGCTGGAAACGCGGGAGGCCAGCCGCATCCCACCTGGGGAGGAACGGATGGATTCGGCAGGAAATTCCCGTGGTTGGGAAGGAGCGAGAAGAGGCACATCCTACAACCTCCCCGCCTGCTCGGGGTGGTTTTGGAGGAGGGGGGAGGGTGACGGTTGTGCGTGCTGTCAGAGGACACAGCCAGCAGCAGGGCTTGTCCCCCCTCGCCATCTGCCGCTCCCCGCGGCGGGGGCCGGGCTGCAGGGTTTGGATCACAAAGGTCTCGTAGGATTAGGCCGAGTGGCTAAACCCTCGGCACCCCTCCTGCCCCGCACGGGTACCGAAGGAAAAAGCACCCGCGTTTTGCAGAGTGACGGTTGTCGGGGGTTAGTCACCGAGATGGGTGACTAGCCCGGTGTTTTGGTGTCTGTTACAGCCTATAATTCTAGGGTAATTCCCTGCAAAGGGTAATTCTTATCTCCTCTTCTCTGTGCAGTTAATTGTTATTAATAAAGCCCGAGGAATATGGAAAAATCTTCCATTTTATGACCAGGGTCTCTTGAGCAAAGCAGACTCTGCTGGTTTCATGATAATAATTGTATTAATAAACAGTATCTTTGCATGAAAAATAGGAAGATTGGTTTTGGAAGATCAATAACTGGTTAACTGTTGACAATACTGTCCTGTATGGTTTAATTTCCCAAGAAGCGCTTTCTTTAACTGTCAGCAGTGGGGTTGCTTGAAAACTTGCTCTGAATTTCTCAACTATATTGGAAATGCAGCTTCCTATACCTGCCTCTTTCCTGCACCCTCATTGGCACCAGAAAAAAATGTTGAAGTTATTCTAAAAGGAATAAATTCCAAAATAATTGTGTTGCTGAGAGACAGGGATAGTGTAAATGTCTGTAACTCAGCCCTAATGGAATGGCAGAAAACAGAATGGAGATACGGCAAAATGGCTTTAGGAGTTGTGCAGTTTGTCTTCCTTTTTTAATGGGAAGGGTAATTCCATGGTTATTAACATCTGTGTCAGTGTAGGGCAGGAGCCCAGCTCTACCAGCCTTGCTTACCCTGGCTGTGTGTGTTTGCTCCTGCAAAGAACCCCCTGACTGTGGTGGTGGTTGCAATTACAAGTAATTCTGACAGCGTGTGAGAAGGGGTTGATGACATGCGTGCTAAAACACAGGGGGCTTAAATTCTGTGCATTTTAGGCAAGGGTCAAACTAAGCTTTTGCACCCTGAAGTTATTCTTGACTAAAAAAATACGTTGATGGCCAGGAGCATTTATCTTCTTCTTGCTGTGAGGCCGTGGGTACCAGAAACGCTCTGCTTTTATGTGCCCGAGATGTCAGTCTGCTGGGGTGCTTGTTGGGCCAGGGTGATGCCTGACCACAGATTAGATGCTATTTTGGAGTAAGAGGGGGCATTATCACAGGGGCAAAAATAAATTAGTTGACTTTACCAGGTTACCCAGGGAGCTGGAGAAGAATCCTGGATCCTCAGGAGGTGACCGGAAGTTTGTCCTCCTTCTCCACATCACCATTCCCCCAGCAAAAGTCATTTTGCTGCTCATCTCACCCCAGGCTTGCAGGGCTTGGACCCTGTCTTACTGCCAGTCTCCTGGGCAATTCCCATCTTTTCTTGCCTCCTTTCCCCTTGGTAGCTACTGTAGCTCCAGTGTGAATGTCTGCTGTAGGAGCAGGCAAGCCGAAAAACCGAAACAACCTGAGCCACTTCCCCAGAGCTGTGCAGCCTGGGAGCCGAGCACCATGCGCGCAACATATTCGTTATGGCCCTGCTCTTAAAAGTCTTCCTTTGTTCCCCCAAGCTGTTGTAACAATAAAGACATCTTTGTTCCTTTCGCTGCAAAGAGGATGATACTGCAGCGATACTTCTGGGCAAGCATTCCTGTGGGAAAGGTAGGACCAGCTCTGCAAGTTCAGATCTGGGAAGTCCATCCTCTCTCCTTAAAGCCTTCCTGTGCCGTCTGTGCCTGCACCCTGCATAGCCAGCTGCCTGCAGTGTCCAGGAGCCCCAGTGTGGTCATTGGGCTTTAGAAGGTGTAAGGGATGGCCAGACTGAGGCTGTGGGATGGGGAGAGGAAGTTTCTTCAGCAGATGGGCAGAAAGTGTGGGCAGCACTGCACTCGTTAGCACCAACGCTCATCAGCAGAAGAGGTAATCAGCCCAGTGGCTGCATCCCTCTCCAGGGTTTCACTGGGGTGGGGTTGGCTCCTGCCAAGCTCACATTCAGTTTTGCCCAACGTGCAGGACTGGAGGGAGTTGGCCCCTCTGACTAGCGGTGGGATACGGAGAAGAAAGTTGTTTTGTGAGAGAGCTCGCAGCAGCCTGCATGGCTGTTTCTGAGTCCATGCAGGCAGGATATGCGTCCTGTGAGCGAGGGGAAGCCTCGCCTGGCTTTGCGTGTGTTATGGCAGCAAAAAAGCCCCGTTCCTGGGCAACTGCGCTGTTCCCCGGGTGATGCGGCCCACAGCCCCACAGCCACGTGCACTGAAGCGCCGTCAGCAAACCACCACCGTGGTCTGACTCCTCTTCCCCTGCCCTGAGGCCCACATGGTGGATGGTGATTAAGGCTTAAGAAGGACTTTTTGATGGGTGTCCCCAGGGATCCCTGTCTTCTCTGGGCTGGAGTCACTTGGTCGCTGCCATGTTACCTGGTGGCTGTTCCCCCTCAACACTGGAGTGAAGGGATGAAGCTGGATTTGCCAGGGCAGCCCCAGCACATTTGTGTTAGAAACCTTTTGGCAGGAAGGTGAGGGAGGATGGCATGGGTCTGGGGCAATGGGACTTCCACTTTCTGCCCCAGGGACTGGCCAAGCAATCACTGGTGCCTTCAGAGCCTTCCCCAGCCTTTGTACCCATGCACAGCCCCTCTACCTGCTGGATGCTTACAACTGGCAGTGGACCCCCTCCAAGAGCAGGGCCCCTGCTAGCTCTACAGCCACCCCAAGGAGCGAGCATGGCGCAGGCAGATGGGGATCTCTCGAGGCTGCTCCTCTGTGGATGATCTGGAGTGATGATCCAGGTCTGCTGGCCCTGGACCAGTAGCCCCACTGTCACACACTCTGGCTGCGAGGTTGCTGTCTGTCGCAATGTGCTATGGCGTGAGAGCCGGGGGAAGTCCTGGCAGACCACGCTTTACCCCATAGCCTCCGTTGGTTTTGCTTTTGGGCTGAAGAAAGCGTAGAATGGAAATTGGGAGTCCCCGTAAAGACTCATCTGTTAAAACCTCAAAGTCTGTGTAGTTTTCCCATCCTTATCTGGATTCTTTACCGTCTGCTCAGCCATGGCAAAGCAGGGGGTGAGTTGACAGCCGATTTCACCGCTCTCTCGCTGTGGCTTGATGCTTCCTTTTCGGTTCATGTATTTCCACATGCTACCTCTCTTTCTCTATTTCAGTGCAAGATCTTTAGGGCAGGGACTGGCTTAGTCTTGCAGGTTTGTGCACTGCCTGGCACAGCAGGACCCTGTTGCTGGTTTTGGGACTGGTATGGCCCAAACAGCAGCAATAGTTTTGTCCCATGAGTTGCCGAGCTCTTTGGGTGTCACAGGGTTATTGGGGAAGCATCTTTGATTACAGCAAACTGCACAAACGGTCTTACAGTAAAATGAGAGATGAGCCCAAATAAACAGCCACAGCTCTATAAAATGTAAGGTTTGTGCCTTCCCAAGTCTAAAGTACGGAGTAAAGCACGTGTGAGCACCAGGACTGTTGCTCTGGGTGCCCAGAGGAGAGCTGAGGCGCTGGAGGATGGTGGTGGGCAGCAGAGGAGGTGTGTGGGGCTGGGGTGTGGAGGTGCCCTCACAGCGTGGCGCAGCACAGGATGCTTGCAGGCAGGGAGGAAGCTGCTTCTGCCTGTCGCACCCCGGGCTCTAATGTCTGGTTTTGACAGTTGCCACAATTTGTAACAGGAAACCATTTTAGCAAAGAGGGGTGAAGAAAGAAACAGAAATTTGAGCGTGTAGG
>NW_010226703.1:4131-18337 GCF_000690775.1 Eurypyga helias
AGGCACTTATTTCATGGTGCTTCAGCTGCAGGTGTAACCAAGCCTGTTTCTCAGCTGCCTGGTACCCTGGGGAGGCATTTGTGGAGGTGGAATGGGTTTTACCAGGCTCATACATATTCTTGCAGCTCATGTGTGCAGGCAGCAATGATGATAAAAGGCACAACAGCAGACCTGTCCCTCTTGTCTCCCACCATGAAGCTGCCCCAGGACTGCACACAGTGTGCATCCCCCGTGGCTGTAGACCTTGCTGTGTGCATGTGTGTCTACCTATGGACATCACAAAGCCATTGTCCTTCCATGCTCCCCGTGCTGGAAATGAAAAGCAAACTTACATTCTTGGAGACAGTGACTTAATTAAAAAAAAAAGGACCTAAAGGATTTGTAGCAGATAATCGGATTGATCCAAGTGCCTATCGAGCTGCAGTTGCGACCAAAGAGGCCAGTGTGATGGTACATAAGGAGGAAGCCTGCATTGCTGCTGTATCTGGCACTTGTGCGGACACTACACAGTGTGACCTGCTACAGTGTCTACACTTCTGCAAAAAAAGTTACAAAATTGGATCAAGTTTAGAGAAAAGCCAAGGAGATGATTGAAGGACTGGAGAAGACGCTCTGTAACAAGGCAGGCAAAGAGCTCAGCCTGCTCGCCTGAGCCAAAGCGAAGGTGCAAGGGTGTTTTATTGAAATGTGTGAGTATCTTGATGGGAACTTTGATAATAGAGAGCTCTACTGTCTTGCAGGTTACATTTGAAACCAGACAAGCTCTGAGTGGGGAAAAAAGCACTGGGGGGGGTGATTTGCTAATTGAATGACATGTCAAATATTGAAAGCAAGGTCTCTCTTTGCAAATGTTTAAATGGAGCGGGGTGTTTTTCTAAGAGATACCAGCCCTAGGTCAGCCACAGCTATTGCACGTGGATCAGGTATTAACTGGGGAAGCCCCGTGGCTGTGATTATACAAGCGCTCAGACTGGGTGACAGCAGCTGTCACTCCATGCTTGTGTTCTTACGGCAAGGGTGGATGGCAAAGGAGTTAAGGGACATAGAGAGGTTTGTCCAGAGGTACCCGCTGGGGTAAGTGCCAGTGAGCTTTCAGAAACATTTCCCTTTGCTTTTTATTTCACATGTAGCTGGCACTGTTGGCAGCCCCACAGCAGGCTGAGGCTGGGCTGGGGACACTGCTTATGTGGTAAACCAGGGAAAATTCTTTTTTAACAGAAACTTCTTTGCTGCTTGGAGTGCCACAGCCTGCCTACACAGCACTCGATCCTTTCCACTTCACCTTTGAGAGTGCAATTTGTTGTTTACAGCTTCCAGCGCCGTTCATGTGTGTGAGAAGGAGAGCATGTGAGTGTCAGCATCGGTCATACTTCTTTAATCATGCTGTTTCGAGGGGTATTTTTAATAGCACCGCTTTGCATCTCTGAGCACAGGCTTTCACTCGGGGCTGCTAACGCTGCACTGCAGCACCCAGCTGTTTTCTGTCTTAAGCAGTTTTGCATAGAGTTAAGCAGAGAAAGGCATGGGTGGGTAGTTGTGTTCATCATCTTCTACATTCCTACTCTGCTGCTGAGTCACAGAAGGAAAGATGACATAGAGATGTAGGTTAAATACACAAGAAGAGGAAAACAGGCTAAACCAGGATCATGTCTCCTCCAGTGCCAGCCAGTCGTGGCTCCAGTTTTGTCCTGCGGCATTTACCCACTTGGTCTGTCTGCTGTCTGTCTGTCTATCACCCGCTCTTTTCCTTTGGATTTAGCGTGGAAACTGAACATCCAGAACCATGACCACTCACGTCACGCTAGAGGATGCCTTGTCCAACGTGGACTTGCTGGAGGAGCTGCCTCTGCCAGACCAGCAGCCATGCATCGAACCGCCGCCATCCTCCATCATGTACCAGGTACCTTCAGCTCCCAGGGATGGTGGGGCAGGGAGGGTTGTTCTGGTAGCTTATGCAAAGCACAGGGATACATGGTGCTCTGAGAACTAGCTGAAAACATCCTGAGTTCACTATGTTTAAGGAAATGTTCAGATCTAGCCACAGATCTGTTCCCAAAGGCTTTGAAAGGAAAGCACTAGAGATTGGTAAAAAGGATCTTTAAGGCTGAGCAAGACATAAGGAAGTTAAAAATGAGGACCAGAGTGCATGAATGGGTAAGAAGCAGGAGATTAGATTTGTGATAACAGCAGAAAGTTCTCAGTGATGTTTTATTATGCACACATTTCTATGCTTCCTTTTTATGGTAGTGTATGCATCTAAAAATCAAAGTTCTGCCTGACTTTGGCCACCCTGTGCCTCTTGCATAGCTGGAGCTGAGGTCTGGGGAGCTGATGGCACGCGAGGCAGGCGCTACAATCGCTTCTCAGCCTTCAACAACCACAGGTTTAGCTGCAGCTGCACTGGCCAAGCACAGCTTGGCATGAGCCCAGGGCAGGGCTCAACCTCCTGCTTTCGGATCCACAGTGGGATGCCTCGGCTGCTTGGCCACCACACCCTGCCCCATAGCACACACCCAGGGTTAAATATAATATGGGGTTACTTTCTCCATCCTGCCAATCTGGAATTCATGACTTACCCGTGGCGGTGTATAAATACACCCGCACAGTGATTGCTGTGCCATGCACACAGGGGTCTGAAATTACAGTGTCTCTTTCAGCAGGTCAGACTGTGGGCTCGTTCAGTAGTGTTGGTATCTCTGCGGGCTATCAGACCCAAAGGCGGTTGTGGGCTGCTCAAATTTCAGCTCTCTCAAAATCTTGATATCATTTTTGCTTATCTCCTCTTTAAATCATTTTTAATCTTTGCTGGCTTGTGTCCTGTGAGGGTCTCAGGGTCCAGCCTTATGGCACAGCATCCTTTCAGGGCCATGAGTGTGTGCATACTGCTGGGCCTAAAAAAAACTCATCTAAACTGGCACTAGAGATATTGGCCAAACCTGTTTCCTCCTCATACTTGGTTTGTGTATAGCCCTCTCCCCTCCTAGCCAGAAATGCATCTGCAGCCTCAGCTTTTCTTGTCACATGTGATGTCATGGAGGCACTGAGAAGAGTAGCCCTGCGGCCACGGGTCTGTGCTCCCGGCCTTCCTACTCAGGAAATCAATTATTGAGGTGAACGCAGTAGCGGCGATGCTAATGTCATAGCAAGGAGCAGCTCTGGGCGCCTGGGACTTCCGTATGCTCTGCCCTCCAGCAGATACCATCAGCCAGCCTCTGCAGAGGAAATTACTCGCACGCAGAGTGTGTGAGCAGGCACTTGGTGCAGGGAGGCTGAGGAGCTGCTTTTTCATCCCTTGCCCTGCTTTGCACTGACTTACTCCCCTCTTCCATCCCAAAGCAGTAGCTCAGCTTCCAGAACAACTGTTCATCCCAGAGCATCTGCTTGCAGGAGCAACACTAGCGCTGATAATAACGTCTGGATGAGTGCTGACGTTCATATTTATGTTTTCTAGACATCTTGTTCCCTGCCCTTTCTGTGTGTTTATTCTTTGCGATTCCTGACTTCCCCTAGCAGCCAGGGCACAAATAGAAATTAATGAGGCTGCATCTGTCTTTGAGTTACCAAGCTAAAATCTTTAGAATAATTGCTGTAAGTTCACTCTCTGGTGTGGCTGCAATTCCAACCGATCCTCACCTGGTTGGCCTTGATTTTTACAAGGGTTTGTCAGTTGTGATTGCCGTATTTTCCCACATATAATCTGCAGGATTTCCCCTAAGAAACGTGTGATTCAGGAGCATCTCAGGCTGCACGTATGAATCTACTTCAGACGCAGAGGTGCAGCACCTCAAATTGTTCATAAGCTGCTCCCATGCCCCAGGAGCCCTACTGCTTCTGCTGTTTGCCAACACACCCCACTCTGGACTGTATCAGGGGAGCAACCAACTAGCTGTATTTTAATCCCCCTCTCTCCCTTTCACCCATAGGCTAATTTTGACACCAACTTTGAAGACAGAAATGCCTTTGTGACCGGCATTGCCAGGTACATCGAGCAAGCGACGGTGCACTCCAGCATGGTGAGTCCCCTGGGTGCTGCCCCAGTGATGCTGAGCCTGCGGTGTGTGCCCTGCCCCAGCAACACCTCTCTGTTTTTCAGAATGAAATGCTGGAAGAAGGCCACGAGTACGCTGTGATGCTTTACACATGGAGGAGCTGCTCACGAGCCATCCCCCAGGTACTCCAGCCCTTCCCAGGCAGGGATGTTCCCAGAGCACCTACTAAGTTTTGTTTTCAATGGGGGTTAGTTTGGACTGGAGACAGAAGAACAAAAAAGCAGATAGAAAGGTTGAAAAGAGAAACCACCAACTCTTCAAGTTGTCCTCTCCCCACCAAAGTCTCAACCACTCAGCAGCTGGTAGCTGTTTCAGAAGCAGATCTGTACTGCTGCCCTAGCAAAGGGCATCTGCCCTGCAATCTGATGCTCCATCCCTGCACTCCGCTCCATCCCTGATGGCCCCCAGCTCAGTCACACTCACTCTAAGTCGACTGCTTTATATACATTATTTTGTTTCACAAGCCCCTCCGCTGCTTCCCAAAGCAGTCATTCCTGAAATTGTTTCATCCCCGCAGCTTCTTTGTCCTACAGCTGCTAACAGGGCTCAACTGAGCACAGCTGTGGTCCAGCACGGTACTTGGGGTAGTGCTGTGTTTTGTCACTTGGGTCTTTATCCACTTCTCTGTCTGAGGCTGGGTAGTCTGCTTGAATTAAAGCAGCGTGGTTATTTCCTTCCTGATGTGCTGCCCAAATATTTTTCTTTCTCATGTTGTGGGGGGATGGAGTTTGCTTCAGACGAAGGCAGTTTGGTTTTGGAAGTTGAGAGCAAAATCATTGGATGTGGTTTATGTCACGCTTTCCTCATACAATTGTATGGTATCATACCATTACATGGTATCAGGAACTTCAGCTTCAGTTCAAAATAGCCCCGGTGCTGAGTGGGACTCTTGCATTGTCTGAAGAAGGGAGCCCAGGCAGCCTGGGATGAAAACAGCAAGTCCTCTAGAGATGTGGCAGGCCGAAGCTCTCCCTGACTTTCACAGAGCAGATTAGGCAGCTGGGGCAGGTTTCGGCATCCCACACTGCTGCCCCAGACTCTGGGCTGTTCTCTCTGCTCCCTTGGGAGCCCCTGAATTGTAGGTGTGGTGCGAGGATGCATGTAGGAGCACTTCAGTATGCCAGAAACATTTTCCCAAATGCCCTTTTTTGCTGCTGATATACCTGAAGGCCCTGATATACCCCCACACTTGATGTCTTCTCCTCTACTCTTAGTTCTGCTTCAGCTGTTTTCTAGTCCTTTTCTCTCCAACCTGAATTTCAGTGCCTTCATCCTGCAAACACCTACAGACATGAATAAGGTTGCCCACGTGTCCCACTGATTCAGACTCCAGCTCAGAGCTTGTCTTCCACAGTGTGAACACGTGCTGGACCACTGCAAAAACACCGGCTGACAGTGCGTCAGGGCGGGTGCAGTGCAGTTCCATTAACCCTACGGATAAAAGGGTCTGCAGCGCTTCCATGGGGCCAGAAAAAAGTATTTCCATGTGGCTGACAATGCCCATGTTCGTAATTCCCTGGGAAAGGTCAAACCTCAGCTCCCCTCGGGTTATACTCTGCTGACGATATCATAAGATGCAGCCCTGGGGAGATTTCTGCCATCGATTTGCTTATTTCCCATTTGTATTTGATGCTGTGCTGCTGTTGCCCCTCCTGGCTACACTAACAGAAGGCAGGGCGATGCTCAGCTGATCGCACAACAGTGCTACAGATCATCTGTTTTGGTGTTTTAGTGTCCTCCCATCCCAGTCGCCCCCATGACATTTGTGCCTCTCCAAGCGCAGCTTGTGGGGTCCCTGCTCTCTGCCCTGACCTCCCCCCAGGGCTGCAGGCAATGCCATGTGTGATGGAGCAACCAGACACCACAGCAGAGGGGTCATTTATACATTCACCAGATTGGACCTTGCAGTGACCCCTGTGCATTGCCATGGGGCACGTGGCTGTGGCCAGGGGGGTCCTGTCCGCAGCCCCCAGCCTGGCTGCTCTGTCTTGTACAACTCCCTCTGCTACATCAGGGACTGCGGTTTTACAGAGGAAGAACACTGGAGGGGACTTTTTACAAGGGCCTGTAGTGACAGGACAAGGGGGAACGGGAACAAATTGTAAGTGGGGGGGCTTAGATTAGATATCAGGAAGAAATTCTTCATGGAGAGGGTGGTGAGGCACTGGGACAGGTTGCCCAGAGAAGCTGTGGATGCCCCATCCCTGGCTGTCTTCAAGGCCAGGCTGGATGAGGCTTGGAGCAACCTGGTCCAGTGGAAGGTGCCCCTGCCCATGGCAGGGGGGTTGGAACTAGATGGTCTTTAAGGTCCCTTCCAACCCAAACCATCCTGTGATTCTACGAACAGACCCTACACCGAAATGTGCACCGCTCCTCCCTGCTGCAAGCTGCATCCTCATGGCCATCAGTATTGCCTGAAACACCAGGGCAGGGACATTAGATTCCCCACTACAGAGAGGGCAGATACTTTTGCATCTTCCCACATGTAAAGCTAGCTCATTTGTCCCCTTGTGCCCTGTGGATCAGCTGCTGGGCTACTAAATTTGCACTAGAGCTGTCAGTCCCATCACAGCCTTGTGTCAGCAACAACTGGAAACAAAACCAGAGGAAGACAGCAGGATGCATTGCCTGGGCCAGTTGGGATTTTCCCTAAAAGTTTGGTAATGACTCCAAGTAACTGTTTGGAAGTTAGATGGATGACAACTGAATAAGTCCTTAAATTTAGCTTCCTAGGATTCTAGTGAGGGTGACTCACTTCATTGTTGCTAGCCACATACAAGCCTAGTGATTTTTAACATGTCAGCAACAGAACCAAAATTATCCCAGTGAGGCTATAGCAGAGCCATAGCCTAGTGTCCATGGGAATTTGCAACACACAGTCTCTGGTAACTTTATGGTAGAACATTCCCACATTATGCAGCAAGTCCAGACCCCGTATTGCATGTGTTCTACCCCAGACAAATGCATTCCAAGATTTTTATTTCTCAGAGTCAGGATTGTGCCTGTTTATAATACATAGAGAGAATTCCACACCTGAGAAACAGGTCCTTCTGCCATCACCTATTGCCTTGAGAGCAAGCTCCCTCTTGGGTCCCTCCGTTGTCCTCAAACAGGGACAGGATTCACTGTGAAACACGCAGGGGATGGTGGCCATCACGGTCCGCAGCCGTGTTAGGAACTCCGATGCTGACGAGGAGCATTTGTCTTTGCAATGTAGGTGAAATGTAATGAACAGCCAAACCGAGTGGAGATTTATGAGAAGACGGTGGAAGTCCTGGAGCCAGAAGTCACCAAGCTTATGAAGTTCATGTATTTTCAGGTAAGTGATCAAGGATAGAGGCAAAAATAATTTATTAATCTGCTGTTAACTTATCCTAAGCAGGGCTGTGATATCTGTGCCTGCCAGGCCAGCTTGGAGAGCCCCTGAGCACCCTGATAGGTCTTTTCCTTGGAGCCACCAGAAGAAACCCGAGACCTGTCTGAAGGAAAACTTGTCCCCCTTGCTCAGCCATGAGTTCTTGCATACGAGTTGGGAATGCGCACACCCAAGCCTCTGAAGTTCATGGAGGACCAGAGCCCCCGCACTATGGAGCTAATGGGTGGCACAGGCTCCTGTTGTTCTGGGCTGTTGGCTGGTGGACCTGAGGAGCTCTTTCTCCCTCGGCACCAGCACAGCTCGCTCTCCTGCTCTTTGAAAGCCAGGAAGAGGAGAGGGCTGGTGGTACAGCTGGTGCCTGGGGTGGGATGCAGCCAGAGACCCTCCCGCTGTGCTAGAGGGAACAGGGAGGTGCTCACAGGCCCCTAAACTCAGGGATCAGCTGGCAAAGAGCACCAAAGCTTAAATTTAGTGGTCACTATGCTTGGGGCACTTGACAAAATAACACGCTTAGATCCCAGCAGAGCAATGACCATGTGGCAAACACTGAGCTGGCATGGGCTCCAGGGACCTCTTCCCATCACCACCTGCTTTTATAACTGCCTGCAGCTGCGTTTCACCACCATTTTTAGGTTTTATGTCCTATGAGATCTTTATGCACCACCTGAAAAACTGAAGCCTGGTTTTGCAGAACATGCTGCACTTGAGGCAGGCACAAACGGAGGGTTTTGAGCTCCCCCGCAGCACTGGAGAATGTCTGCAGTGGTTTGTAATGCTGCTTTGTTTCATGGCGACAGTGGAGAGGGACCATGGAGCCTTGATCCCCAGCAGAAAAATGCTTTTGGGTGGTGGAGGAGGGTCCCATCGTGGCGTGGTGACTGCACGTGAGCTGCTGCTGAGATGCCCCTGTCCCATGCTTTCCAGCGCAAGGCTATTGAGCGGTTCTGCAGCGAGGTGAAGCGTCTGTGCCATGCTGAGCGGAGGAAGGATTTTGTCTCTGAGGCCTATCTCCTCACGCTCGGCAAGTTCATTAACATGTTTGCCGTCCTGGATGAGCTGAAGAACATGAAGTGCAGTGTCAAAAATGACCACTCCGCCTACAAAAGGTGAGAGGGGGTGAAGCAGCGGGAGCGGCACCAGGACTGTGCCTGGTCTGCCCAGCAGTGAGGTCAGGGGCATGAGGAGGCTGGAGGATGGGTTTCTGCACTGTTGTAGGCACTCTGTGAGTTGAGGCAAATCTCTGAGCCCCACTGTGTTTTGGTTCCCTCTTGGAAATGAGGAAAGAGCAGAGCTCTGCAGCAGGGAAGCTCTGAGTCTGCTGCATTGCAGCTGCAGGTGAAACAGGGAAGACGGGGGGGTGAGGGTCTCACGTTGGGTGAGTGATCCTCGGCGAGATGTTGATTTTTTTCTCTTCCAGAGCTGCCCAATTTCTGCGGAAGATGGCAGACCCCCAGTCCATCCAGGAGTCCCAGAACCTCTCCATGTTCCTGGCGAACCACAACCGCATCACACAGGTAGGTCCCTTTCCTCTGAACCACTTACCTTTCTGTGGGTAGAGAGCAGCCACAATCTCACCAGGGCTGAGCGTGCTTCAGACTGGACTGTGGCGATAGCTGCCTTCTTTGTTGGGTCATTGCCACTGACCTCTGATGGTTCTAGCAATATTTCCTTCTCCTGGGTCATCCTGGGTGGCTTTAAAGGTCTCTGTGTCAAGACAAGAGTGAAGGTCTAAAAGATGCAAGAGCAGCTCTCAGGAGGGGTTTCTGCCAGAAACTCTTCTGCTGTTTTCCCCAGTAAATCCATCCAGTCCGTCCCTGTGACTGCATGGGGACTGCAGATTAGAGCCAGGACCCTCCATGCTCTGCAGGCTCTGTAGACTCTGCTCATTAGGCAAAATATTTCATAGAGACAGCAGAGAGTCAGAAATTCTGCTTCTGAAGCATCTTTCCTTACATCTCACCATCTGACATTTGGCTGTTGTGATCAGTCTGAAAGGGAGAGCTGTCCTGCAGAAGGAAGGTTGTTCCTTACAAGTGGTACTATGAGGTCAATCTTCTGCCTGTAACTTAAAAGCACACAGATGGGGTTTGAAGAAACCTCTTATCACTCTACTCTGAATCCTTCATACGTGTTTGTCCCTGGTTCCTGCTGTCCTCTGTCCATGTGGGTAATGTGGCCCCTGTTGATGTTTCAGTGTCTGCACCAACAACTAGAGGTTATCCCTGGCTATGAGGAATTGCTGGCTGATATTGTCAACATCTGTGTGGATTACTATGAAAACAAGATGTACCTCACTCCCAGTGAGAAACACATGCTCTTAAAGGTGAGATTCGGCCATGCTTATGGGGCTGGGTGCTTGCATAGTTTCACTTTTGTTTTAGTAAAATGAAATTCCCTCCTGGGACAGTTTCTCTTCATTTTCTTTATTTTTTGCTCCTTTGGGTTTACATGCATCCCTTCGCTGCAGGGCCAGCGTCCTCTGGACACTCGGGTGGCGGAGATGGGAAGGCTCTTTGCATGCAGCACCAAAGCTGCCCTCCTCCTGATCCTGTTGCCCTTCTGATTGCTGTTACTTTGTGTCTTCTGCTGCAATACCTCAATCCTCGCATTTTCACCTCTTCTTCGTAGCTGATGGCCATGGGTTGGAGATGTCCCACGCCAGTCCTCTGAAGTGTCACCTCTGTCAGGCATTGCCATGAACTGCCTCTGTTCCTGCTTTAACTTGGACCTTCTCCCATTATTTCTCTCCTGTCCTTTATGGCCTTCTCCCACATTCCCATAAAAAAATCTATCGCTTTCCTCTGCTCTTCCCCATCTCTATGTCTATCTTTCCCCCCAGTCCTTCCCAAGGTTGCCAGCAGCGCTGCCTGCCTGGGACTAAGCATGTGTGTGGTGGTGGTCTCCAGCTGGTGGATGAACACACTGTTGGGCACTCTGCATTCTCCAGAGCGAGAAGGGGGTTTTCTGCTGTGCATGGATGTGTGAGATCATGGGCTTGAGCTGGATAACCTTACAGGACATGCCAAAACCGCCACCAGCTTTGCAACCCTGAATTTTCTGCTTAATGCCCATTCCCAGCAATAATTCCCTGCAGAAGGCAGATCCTTCTACGTTAGGTTTCCTGACTGTAAAGAACCCTCAAGATGAACATGCCAAAGTATCTTCTTGTTCTGTATATTTGTCCTTACTGTAAGTCAGTTATTACAGTGATTGCAGTCACTATTACTGTAAGAACTTTATTACCACAGTGTGAGTCAACTAAGGTTCTTTGAAGGATAATGTGAGTAGTTTTAATATCTGTAATGATTTGAACAGAATCAATCCATCCTGTGTCCTCTGTCTGCCATGTACATACTTGCAGATGTGTGCACATTTTATACAGTCTTCTCATGAGTGTCAGGTGGTACAGCAGCCTGAAATGGTCTTTACTACTGCAAAGTGATGGAGAGCTGTCTTTGGCTTGTGCTGCTGACTTCACCCTAATGAAACCTAGCCTTTCCGTCTTCTCCAGGTGATGGGGTTTGGCCTGTATCTCATGGATGGGAATGTCAGCAACATTTACAAGTTGGACGCCAAGAAGAGAATCAACCTTAGCAAAATAGACAAATTCTTCAAGGTCAGTGACCTGTCTGGGTGAGGTTGGAGTGTATTACAGACCAGTGAATTCACAACCCATACCCTTGCATGTGCTGCCAGCAAAAAACAAACTGCAGGAATCACTTACAGGGCCAAAAAACTGAAAGGGTTGAAAAATTATCTAGGCGGAAGGATGAAGAATGGGGTTGCTGTGAACGCGGATGGGCACAGAGCTGCAGCATGGGTGAGACGAGCGATGCCGACCCGTGGTGCTAGCCAGGCTGCGGATGTGTGAGCGGTGCCTGGGGCTGGCTCTGCTCCCGTGCTGCTGGCACTGGAGCTGGGGAGCCAGTGGGAGCCAAGGGCCCTGCACGTCCTTGCTGGGCAGCTGGCTGCTGCTGCAACTCTGCCTACATCCTGCCAAGGGGCAGGGATGGGGACAGCGCATGGGAGGTCTGTTTTGTGGACCAGGGCAAGGCACACCAGACTGACATCGCTTCTATCTCTGCACGTTTCTGAGGCAGGTTTGCAGTCTCCTGAGGAGCACTGTTATTTCAGGTCACTGGCTGGTTTGCTGAGGTGGTGATGGTTGTACTCCCCTTTCTCTCAGTGAGCTGCTGAGCTGAGGGATGGGGACACTGCTAGCCAGCTATTGTGTGATCTGGCAGTCTTATTCTGTGTATAAACTGTCCTCTCTGTAGGACAGAAAAAGCTGCTTGGGGAGCTTGTGTCAGCTGGAACTGGGAGGTGCTCAGTGAGTTCCTCAAAGGGCTCATGTGGTGGTTTCATAAACCATATTTGTCTTATCTGAGATCTGGGTTTTGGGGAAGGACCTGTGAGAACCAGGTGCTCCCAGTGACAGGGTGGGAAGCAGCCGTGCAGCCTCCCCCTGCCCACACACATGTACAGCCCATGGCTGGTCTGGAGCTGTCGACTTGGCTGCATTGCCCCAGGGCCACTTAGCACAAGAAGTCTTTGGAATAACCCTGTTGCTTCCCCCCAAAATGTGGTGTGTGTGCAAGCCGCCAGCCACTGGTGGCAGACAAAGCGGGGGCTGAAGACCCCGTGCGGCACTGCCTGTGGTATTTGCAGGGGAAATGACATCTCCTTCCATTGCTCCTGGGCACAGGCTGGGTCTAGGAGGCATCTCAGGTTTGGGGTGGGTCAGCTCCAAGAGGCATGGTGGGATCTAGCAAGGAGCAAACACGTTGGCAGCAAAGAATAATAGTATAGCAGGACAGCAGAATAACTTCCCAGATGGAGCAATTAGTTTTCTTTTAGACTTGCTGAGTTTCATCAGTCCTTCTGAGATGGAAAGATTAGTTTTTGTTACTAACATGTGCTCCACGTTAGTGAAAAGGAGAGAATGATGATTTCTAGGGGGTCACAGAGCACTCCTTCCCCATCACTCTCAGCAGAGTGGCTTCTCCCTGCTGCTTTACCCAGAGAGCTGCTGAGGAGCCTAAAAGACAAGGTTGGTGGTGACAGGGTACAGGCTGCCTCCCTGCTTATTGTCCAGCTTGCAGGTTATAGATGATGTGCTGGGTCTGTGCAAGGGGAGGGGATGGGCAGGCCCAGATACCTGGTTCATGGAAGGTTGGTGTAGCAGCTGCAGCATCCTCACTCTGACTTAGTGGAGACCTATATACTCCAATTTCCATCATCTCCTGGAGACAGCTCTGAGAGCAGGGCTCAAACTCCCCACGGGGAACCTCCCTCGTGGATGGGGTGATAATGAGGTGGTTGAATACTCTCTCACTGGGGACACCGCAGAGGACTGCAACGCTGCAAAGATGATTTATCACGCCATCCTTCCGGGTCTTCCGAGTTTTTCCTGGTTCCGCCTTGCTAATTCAACTGAATCTCAGTTTAAATCAAGCCCTCAGTGTAATCTGTAGGGTTTGGTCACCTTGCTGCATTCAAACAGATTTGCTGATCATTGTAAAGTGCTGTGGGCCATCAGAAAATCAGGTAAAATATCTTCCATTGCCTGGAATAACTTTCTCCTTTCCAGCTTTTTTTCTGTTTGCACTTCTCCAGCATCTGCTGTGGTCTCACCTAATCAGTTAAGTACCACTCCAGACTATCAGTTCTCAATAAGAAATGGCCAACTACTCCTCTTACTACATCTGCTTATTGCCTTCTGATTAAATTTCTAGTGGATTGACCAGGAATTTGAGTAGTGAAAATGAACTACCCCTTCATTTAAACCTTTTATGAAAGCGCCAGTGGGAATCCCTGATGACAGACAGCATTGTACATCCTCCATACAAGCCAGCCTGAGAAGAGAAGGACATGATAATAGGACAGGGAATTTGCCACCATATTCCCAGAATTTTGGGGCAGGGCTTTTGTAGCTGAGTAAGTGTGAAGCTTCAAATTTTACTGAAGCTGTTTGGTAGCTCCTGGTTGAATTTTGTTTGTAGTTGAAAACTTAGAGAAGCAGGGACCTGTCTGAGCTTGAGATACGTTCAGTGCACTTTGAATTTATTACCATCCATATCCTCCTGAGATGTAAAGGGTGAGCTTCTCTTTTTGCTGTGAAAAGAGCCTTTCCTCTGGCTGGTTACAGCACTGGCCATAACCAGCCTGACAGCAGTGAGTCCAGGGCTCCAGAACGCTCGCAGAGGGTGATTTTCCTCGCACAAAAAAAGCCTTGTGAACATTTTCAATCACTTCCTAGGAGTGAAATGACCCTGAGTCCAGGTTTGCACCTTGCTTTAAACAGCCTGACACTTACATAGCTTCAGAGACACAGGATGCTGTTTCCTAGTCCCTTGTGTTGCGCTGGGGCCACGGGCTCTCTCTCCGCTGTCTTCCAACCATCTTTTGTTTTCTTTTCCAGCAGCTGCAGGTGGTTCCTTTATTCGGCGATATGCAGATAGAACTGGCCAGATACATTAAGACCAGTGCTCACTATGAGGAGAACAAATCCAAGTGAGTGCCTGCCATAATGTCTCTTGGCTTCTGTGTGTGTCCCGAAAGCCGCGGGAGCTGCGGCTCTCCGGCGTGCGTGAGGTCTGTGCACGGGTACCCATGTGTGTCCCTGTGAGGTGTGAGTCCCGGCGTGCCAGCTCTGTGTGCACGTGTGTCCCTGTCCCTGCATGGGAAGATGTCCTCGCTGGCCCCCGATTGTGTGCGTGCGCAGGCAGCTCCGAGCCGACGGGTCACCGTAGCCCCGCGTGCAGGCAGCAGAGCAGGCATG
>NW_010226704.1:0-351 GCF_000690775.1 Eurypyga helias
GGTCCCCCCCACCCAAACCGCTCCGTGAGGCAGTGATTTTCCCTGCAAGCCGCCCCGCCTGCCCGCAGCACCGTGGGGGTCCCACGGGGGGTCCTTCCGAGGGGCCGCGCTGGCACGGGCTGCAGGAGGAGGGACAGTCACGGCCATGGTGTCCCGGGTGGCCTCCTCCCACTTGGGAATGCCGGGGGGGACGCGGGACGATGCGAAGGGCTGGAATCCCACCCTGTTCCCTAAGAAAATGCAGCTGGAGCTGGACTCCGGGGTTGGGGAGCTGCGGCTGTTGGTCGTCGTAGAATCTCTTGGGGGTTGGGTTGTTTTGGGGGTTCTTTCAGCCCGTAAGTGGGTGGGGGT
>NW_010226704.1:575-1364 GCF_000690775.1 Eurypyga helias
GCGCTCTGGGCCGAGCCTGAGCTGCTCAGGGACAGGGAGGGAAGAGCAGCAGCAGCTCCTCGTTTGGGGCTTCTCCGAGGCCTCTGGGGTCGCAGCTGCCCCGAAAGACGTTACCGGGTGCGTCACTGGCCGAGAGAGGCGGTGGAGCTGCAGGGACGGAGCTCGTGGGTGTGGAAGGAAGAGTAACGAGGGGTTTGGGCTTCCCCAAGGGCTGGTTGTAAGACGGAGTGGGGGAGGAGAAGCATCTCCGCCGGGTACTGGAAATCAGAAATGGATGACGGACACCCCTGGGGAGGAGCAATCCCGGGGGAAGTCTGTCCAGACCATTAAGTCAGAGCTTGCTCAGGGCGAAAGGTCCCCGTCGAATAGCTCAGCGTGGCCAGTTGCACCCTCGGGATCTTGGCAGTTCCAGCAGGTTCTGCTGCTCCAGGTCCCACCACGCGAAACCTGCCGCAGCGCCGGCGCGCGGTTCGGAGGGGCCAGCAGCGTTGCTAGCTGCCGTTACGGAAGAGGGCTCGGAATAGGCTAGATCCTTTGGGAGGGATCGTCCGGTCCAGCTGCCTGACCGCCTCAGGGCTGGCCAGAAGGTACATACTAAGGGCACTGCCCAGGCCTGGGGCATCGAGCGCCTCCCCCCTCTCCACGTGCCCTCCGCGGAGGCTGCTGAGAGCCGTGAGGTCGTCCCCAGCCCCCTTTTCTGCAGACCAGACAAACCCAGCGTGCTCAGCCGCTCCCAGGGGACGTGCCTTCCAGCCCCGTCACCCCTTTGTCACCCTCCCCGGGCACGTT
>NW_010226705.1:0-2733 GCF_000690775.1 Eurypyga helias
GGCCGCGTTTTCAACAACAGGAGTTGAGTTTTAACCTCGGCCCTCCCCTCAGAGCTGCAGGTCTTTCTCCGATGCTGGGGTAGATCCCACAAAAAACCCCTCTTGGGGGTCCGGGAGGCAGCTACCGGGTGTGGGGAGCCCCCTCCGTCCCATGCTTTAGGGGGGGACATGGTGGGCGTTGTGCAGGGAACCGCTCGGGCCAAGGAGAGATGGTGCCAGCAAGGAGGGAGCAGCGCCCCATCCCACCGAGCTGCCCTCTCTCCTCGGCAGCCTGCTTCCAGAATAAGCTATTCACCCCCTTTTTTTAGTCTTTTTTTCCCCCGTTATGGTTGGTTTTAAACTGCTAGCTGTGCTTCTCTACAGGGCACGGAGAAATGTCTTCCTTTCCTCCCACGGTCTGGCCGGCAGCTCCCGGGGGTAAGGTCAGAGCTGGGGGGGGATGCACAGGCATCTGGGGCCGTGCTCTTGTGCCGGGTTGGGTGTTGCACCCCTGTTTTTGGGAGGGGCTGCTCGCTGGTGGCTGTGTCTTCGTGGAGGCACCAGGCGGTCCAGGGTAGCCGGAGCATCCAAAAAATACTCCTCTGGGAATTGCGGGGTGCTTTATGGGAGGCAAAGGACCCCCCTGTGAAGAGCATTAGGACCTGCTGCAGGGTGGTGTGACCTGGCGTGGCCTCGGGCTGGCCCTGAGGCTGCTGTGGCCAGGGTTCTGGGGACGCGGGGGGTGCACAGTGCCCCAGGGGTGCGCCGGTGGGCGAGTGACTGGGCTAGTGGCAGCATCCAAGGGCCATGGCATGAGGGAGGTGCCTGAGGAGGGCCTGGGATGTGGGGCTGGAGTGTTTGGGGTCAGGGCAGCAGCACCTGGGCAGCGCAGGGTCTGACGGGTGGCTGGGGAGTTGGGCACGCATGTTCATGCATGTGCATCCATGTTCATGCATGGGGATGAAGTTGCCCTTTCCTCGGAGCTTGCTTTGGGGAGAGGAGGGAATGCACGTGGGAGAAGGACTTGGGTTACTGAGTCACGACGAGGCCCTTGGTTAGTTTTCTCTGTGGGGCTGGATCCGGCGGGCGAGCGGTGCCCGTGCTCGAAGCCGGGATGGTCTCGGCTCTGCCAAACACCCCCTGCACCATGCCGGAGCGGCAAACCTCCGCTCCCCGCTGGGGTCCTGCCCCTGAGCTGTCCCTGCCACCATCCCCGCGTCCCACCGGGAGGGAGGGTGCCCCTTGGACAGCGATCTCCTCCCTTCCATCGCGATGCTTTCAGCTTTGTGTTCTGCAGAGCGGCCTCAGCCCGCGGTGTGCGCAGGTGAAGGCTTTGGGAGCTGGCGTCGAGCGGGGAAGAGGCTTCCCTGGGTCTTCAGCTGAGGACAGTCACTGTCTCCGGGGGAAAAAAAGTAGTTCTTTTTATTTTAAGACTGCTGACAGCAATACTATGCAATATATGTTGTTTTTTGTTTCAGGGAGGAGTGTGTGAGTTATCTTGGGAGATGATGATCTCGGGTGTTGATGGAGTTTGGGGCAGGGACTGTCGTTTCTCGCCCTTCCTGGCCCTTCTGCCGAGCGGCATCTCTGGGTCAGGGAGGGTGCCCCCTCCCCCAAAACAGCCTCACACTTGCGATCTGCCCTCTCCCCTGGGTGCCCCGGACCCACCACGCCGGGTGGGGAGGAGTGGAGTGGTGGCAAGGGGAGACCCCCCCACGCCCCTGGCAGGCACCGCCAGCCCCCAGAGCAGCCTCCTGGGGAAAAAAAATTCATCATGAGTGTACAAAACTGGGAAAAAAAAATCCATCTTGATTGTACATTGTTACTTTTTATAGCTTATTTTGTTTTATCAGTTGTAGATAATTCCTTGTTGTCTTATATTAAGAAATACTTGAATGATGTACAGTACGCGATGCCTTGAGCTGGTGTTGTGAAAGCTGTTGTTAATGCTGCACTCTGCAGCCTTTTTGTTTGGTTTTGGGTTTTGTTTTTTGGTTTTTTTTTTTTAAGAGGTAAAAACCTTGGGAAGGGGATGGCGGGGGGTTGTCTCCTGAAGTTTTTATCCCCCGTGCTTTTGTTGGCACACGGAGTTTCCTCCTTCCCATGCGTGAGACCCTTTATACATCGATGCAGCCCCGCTCTTGCGAAGGCTGGGTAACCGTGCTGCGTGGGAGCTCGTCCCCGTGGGCACCCCGCGATGCCCGCAGCTGCTGCGGGTGTTGGCATCGAGGGTGCGGACGTGCCGAGGAGCACCCGAGCTCTTTGCTGGCTGCTCGGCTGAGGCTTGGCTTTGTGTTTCGGCTTGGGGGCTCCGGGGGGGACGGGACACCCATGCTGCGGGGGTGGTGTGCTCCTGGCAGCTCCGGTGTGCGTGGCAGGGTCTGTGTGTTTATGGAGGATCCTTGAATGCCTCTAGAGCAGGGGGCACCGGCTCTGAAACGCCTCTAGCTCTGAGTGGCGGCGGTGTTGGGGACCCACGGGTGCCTCGGCACTGGGCTGGCTGGGAGATGCTCGTGGTGTGGCTGGACATCCCCTCCCCGCTGCCAGTGCCTCCCCCGGGTGGTTTCCAGGCAGATGCTCCCCGACCCGTGGTCCAGCACCGGCTAATCCCTCTTGCCAACACCCTCCTCTTCCTCTTTCAGAGCCTTTTACCCCCTGTAGAGCATCTGTCTTGGAACTCAACTTCAAAAATATTTTACTTTAAGCTGGAAATGTTAAGCGTTTTGGCTTCCTCTCACCCCCCGCACTTCATTC
>NW_010226705.1:2950-5547 GCF_000690775.1 Eurypyga helias
TCGCGGGGAAACAAAACTGAAAAATAAAAAAAAAAAAAAAAAGGAAAAGAAAACCCCACAAAAACAAGCACTTTACTGTATGTACCAGGTGACCTGATACAGCTGAATTGAAGTTTTCCTTTATAACAATTGTTGATGCCAGAATTTTGTATTCTGTTTTATAAGAATTTAATAAAAATGCATTGAGACCTACGTGCTCGGCATGTGGCTGTGGGCGGGCTGGGCAGCGCGGGGCCATCGCCCCCACCCAGGGGGGTTGGAACTGGGTGATCTTTAAGGTCCCTTCCAGCCCAAACCATTCTGTGATTCTATGGGGGTTGTGGGCAAGTGGTGAGGAGGGAAGTGAGCTCCCCCTGTGCTCCATCCAGGAGCTGCACCCATGGCTGTCCTTCCCAGTCTCCATCGGCTCCTTCCCAGGCTGCTGCTGGTCCCAGTGTCAGGCAGGGCTGGAGCTGCAGGGCGCAGGTTGGATGCAGGAACGGGCTGGCAGCGGCTTGACTCCCTTTTCCCAGAAAGGAGGGTGTGTGATAAACCCCCAAACGGGGCTGGGGCTCCCGGTGCAGCCCTGTGCTTTCTGCCAGCTGCAAACAGCAGCAGGGAGGCTGCTCTGCCACCCCTTGGAGATGCCCCTGGCCCATTTTCCACTCCCTCATGTGTCAGGTTGTGGAGGGGGAAACTGAGGAAAGTTTGGTGGGGTGCTGGGGATGTGGGCAGCAGGGACCGGAGGCAGGTGATCAGGATGGGGAGAAGGGCTGCAGGAGCCCTGCTGTGCTATTTTCCATGGGCAGGAAAATGGAATTTTTAAAAAATGTTTTAATTTTCAAGGTATTTTCTGGCCTGGTGTAAGTCAGTTTTGCAGCTGTGCTGGGGGATGGAGCTGAGAGCCCTCCAGAAGCCATTGCAGTGGCTGGGGGGGGGGGCAGTGGCTGGTGGGGGCACCTGGCCTGGCACTGCTGTCCCAGCAGACCCCCAGTTTTGACGATGGGGCTGTGAGTTCTGCTGTGAACCAGGAGCTGCTGCTCCTGGCTCTGCACACTGGTGAGGGCAGCTCTGGATGGAGAAAGGCCCTGGCAACGTCCTGCCAAGAAGTCCATGCTTGCTGCTTGAAACATGCTGCAGCTGCTTCCTGCAGCATCCACATCCGGACAGGGCGGCTCCAGGATGGCTCATGGTGGGACCAGAGCTGAAGCCCTATGGATGCAGGGGACAAGACGGAGCGTGTCCTATTCTACTGTGCTGTTCTGCCACTGTTGAACAAAGCTGTTGCTCCCTCCTGTGCTCCGGGACGCCCTATCTCAACCCTGGACATTTTATGAGCACTCGGCTCTTGTCTCTCCTTTTCTGCCCCCTTTGTACATCCTCCCTTCCTTTCCCTCTTGCATGTCTCACCTGTCTGTGGGTGTCGGGCTGTCTGCTCCAGAAGCCCTCCCTGTCCTGCCCTTTGCTCGTGGCCCAGCCTGCAGACACTGAGCAGCATCCCAAACCGGTGGTGTTGAAGGGAGCTTTGCTGTGAAGGCTAATTTTGGGTTTAATCTCTGTAAAATTTCTTTTTGTGGCCCTTTTCCCCTGCATCTGCCCCTAGAAAGTGCCTGGTACTTGGAAACCGTCTCAGAGCACGTGCAGAGAAGGGCAGCTCCAAAAATAAACCAGCGCTGGGGTTAAAATAACCTGCATCGCTACGGTGCTTGAGCATCAGCCCAAAATAGGCTCTCCCGCTGGGATAAGGGCGCTATAAATACGGCTGTGATGATCCGCGCTGGAGAAAAGCCCCGTGGCAGGAGCAACAGCGATGCCACCCACGCTGGCCTGGGGGCAACCCTGAGAGCGAAGGGGCGACTGCAATGCTGCTGGGGTGGCCTGGGTGACGCAGCGGGGTCAGCCGGGCTTTGAGTGACGTGGTGGCTCCTGTCAGCTCTCCTGTTCTCAGGATTTAATGGAGCCGCCAGGTCACGATGGGAGGTGAGTGGCGCGTGGGTGGCTGGCGGGGTTGTGCCTGGCTTTGGCCCAAGGCACCAAGGAGGGTGGGCAAGCGGGCAGATGAAGTGCATTTTGGGTCTAAGCCTGGCTACACTGGTGACAGGAGACAATCCGGATGATTAGTCAACATTCTCATTTCACTGTCTGCTCGAAAAAAGCCCTGAAGTGAGGAAAGTGCATCCCCTCAGCCCCCGAGTGGTCTCCTAAACAGTCAGGGAGCCCCAAAACCATGCTGGACTTGTGGAGAAGGCGGCGTGAAGGGCTCCTTTGGAGTAAAAAAAGGGTTTGTTTTCCTTTTTGTGCTTTTAAAATGTTTTACGTGACGGGGCAGAGGAGGACGGAACCACTGTGCATTTTGCAGTCAGTCAGCACTCTGTCCAGACAACCAAAACAAACCAATTTGCCTCTTCTGAATTTTTTTTTGTAGAATATGCTGTTTTGGTGTCATTTTGTGGCGGGGGTGTAGGTTGTCCCTCCGTAGCCACCTCAGGGAGCAACATGCACCCTGACAGGCCCCAGGTCTGGCCCTGCCTGCGCTCAGTTGCTGCACTGAAGGCCCTGCAGCAGGCTGGTCCCTCTGCACCAGGATGAGCCTCAGTGGCACGAGCATGGCATGGCAC
>NW_010226705.1:5620-6406 GCF_000690775.1 Eurypyga helias
GCCGCCAGCTGGAAAAGGCCTCGGTCAGCCTTGTGTTCGTGGGCTCCCATGGTGAAGTGTGGCTTCTGGAGAGCCACGGGGTGCAGGTTCAGCTTTCCCACAAGATTTCAGCTCTGGGTGGAATTGCACAGGCCTCAGGCTGGGCTGCGGGAGTGGAGCAGCGTCGGGTTTTCCTAAAGCCCAGGAGAGCATCTCCAGCTGCACCCCTCGGATACTGCGCCGCTGCCCACGGCTGGAGCGGGTCATGGGCCTCGTGATTGCTCTTCTCCCCTGGCTGAAGGTGGAAATGGGGGCTTCTTGCTGAAGCAGGGTGTTTGGTACGGCCCACCTGAGCTCTCCTCTGGCCAACACCCACGCTGGGATGTCTTTGCTGCGCAGTCTCCTCAGAGCTTCGTTTTGTCCTTTGAGATGAGCCAGGTAAGAGCTACCTCCGCATGCCTCGCTTTTGCTTGGAATACAAAGTCCAGATGTATTTTGTTGTCTCTACAAGGTAAAGAGAGACCAGGTGTCCTCTGCCACCGAACTCTGAGGACTCTGGTACCACCGGTTTCATGCCAGCTGCTCATAGCTTGTCCTTGCGGAATGGTCACCCTTTATTTCCAGCCCTGTATTTATCCTCCATCTCACCCTCAGTCCCCTGCCCGGCCGTACTGCTGCGGTTGGGCTCCTATCATCTTGCGATTGCCCCGTCTAAACCAGTGCTGCCTTTGGCTGAGCCCCTGATGTGTGAAGAATCCGTTGGCTATTGTTTTGCCAACACAACACGGACGCCAGTACAGAGAACAG
>NW_010226706.1:0-33031 GCF_000690775.1 Eurypyga helias
GGTGTTTGAGGACATGGTCTAGAGGATACAGTAGCGTTGGGTTGATGGTTGGACTGGATGATCTAGTAGGTCTTTTACAACCTTAGTGATTCTGTGATGCTCAATGTCTACATGAACTTTTCACTGTGATCCTGCATGTCAAGTATCTGATGGGGTTTGTACTCCTGTGCAGGTAGGTGTGAACTGGAGGAAGCCTTAGGCTAGGCCCTGCACATTAAGAGGAAGGTGTATTTACTCTTACATTTGTTCAGTAACCAGACAAAAGTGGTGACGTACAGACACAGTATAGCTATTTCTGAAAAGACTTTAATTAAATCTTATTTGTGTAAACTTACTTCTGTCAATGTCTGAAATCTATGTCTTGGTTGTTAGCTAATACTCTTGAAGTGTAGATGTTTTAGAGGCACCAGAGGGGTGCAGAGGTCCATTCCATCCAAGACCCTGCATTACAAAGCATGAGGAATCTGGTGGCTTCACAGCACAGATGGGAACATGGTGGAGCTGGAGTTTTCCTTCTCCCTTTGCATTTACATCACACCTGCAAACTGCCTTAACTGCCTGGAAGAGTGAAGTTTTAAAGTTGCTTGATGGGTTTGAAAGGGATTACCTGAATCCTTCTTTTATTTCTGAAACACACCCTTGAATACTTTTGATCCTTTAGCACAACCTCACTTCCCTGTTGGTGTCATGAATTTTGCATGTGGTTTAGCTTTCACCTTCCCACTCATGGAAGTTCCATTTAGCCTTGCCCACAGACGTTTACTTTGTCTTCCCTGCCAGAGCTGTGCATAAAAGCTCCTTTCTGCCATCCTGAACGGGCAGAAGGACTTCTCCACTGCTTTCCCTGACAGGACAAGTCCTCTCATGCAGGTGAATTGTTAGAAGAATGAAATGATGCTGTGTGGCTCCTGTATCTGTCTCATCACCAACTGGTGAAACACGGGCTGCCTCATGGACAACAGAGGTATCCCTACTTGTTACTTTCCAAGTAATGGTTCACAAGAAGTTGTGTAGTGTCTCTCTGTGGAAGGTACATCCTTTCAAAGACATATCTCCAATACGTTTTTTTTCCAGTTTGTGTTAGGGCCTGCGGTGCAGCAGAAGATGGAATGAGAATATGTCCTTCTGCAGGAAGTAGTATTGCACCCCAGTTTCCTAATTCTTTCCGCTTGGCTGCAAGAGAGATGTTTGTCATAAAATTAATTGTAAAACTGTTGACTTCATCTAAATATTCAGTGGGATAACTGTGTCACTAAAGAGACTGGAAAAGCATCCAAGATTGGCCGTATTATGGTGTAACACCTTTAAGACACTCTCTAAAGAGGTGAACAAATCCTACAGCACAGGATGTAGGATGGATTTCTGTTCCAACTCCATGAGAGCTTTTAGGGTGAACTGGGAACATCCCACACCATCATTTCAGAAGATGGTTTGACAAATAGGAACAGTTTTCTCTTAGCACCTACTTGAACTTTTTTCTAATGCTCCATCACAGCAAAATAAAAAGAGTATTTAAATATGTATATAACAGGATTTATTTTTTTAGAATAAGTTTGAATGTTGTTTTCTTTTGCAGAGACTTTAAAGAAGCAGCTGTAGAGTGGGTTTCTTTTTTTTTTTTTTTTTAATGAAGATTTGGAGAAGTTCTGTGTGCAGAACAGGAGATGGAGCTATTTCCTCGCACGAAACATACTTCCAGATTAGTTAAGCAGGTAGAGTAGTTGCATCTTGCTCCAGTTCTTACGTTATCATAATTGCAGTCCCCCTCTAATCCCTGTCTACCCCTGAAAATAGCCTCTTTTTTGGTTTTGTTTTTTTTTAAAGCTCAATAGTAATTGTCAGCACATCAGGGTAACATTTTATTCACAACTGGGTTTGTGATTAATGGAATCAATAACCAGCAATCCACTGCTTATGTCACTGGGGTAAGCAGCTCTCAGAGGTGACAGCTGCTTGTTTTGAGGTGAAAGAAAGGTTATTCATAATGCTCACAGTTATTTGTCCATTTCAGCCACCAAGCAAAACATGAATTACTCTTGCAATCCTTTTCTGGTTTGTTTCTAATCTCCTATTCCATGAGATCATGTATTTATTCTTAGGTATCTAAATTAAATGTAACTATTTCTTCGGTTTCCTAAGGAAATTGGGCTTCTGGAGTCATGTTTCATGTGTATGTGTGTTCATCAGACCATTCCAATTCACTTCTGAGTCACTGGTCAATTCTAGTGGCATTTGGCAGAGGGGCAGAGGTCTTTAAAAACAATTACATTCCTGCAAATGGCACAGAAATTGACAGCTGGCTGATGGAGAAAAACCCTGTTAACACTCTTACAGAGCGGAAACCACCAGCATTCGTCTGTTACCAAACAGGAGAAAATCCATTTAGAAATATACATCTCTTGCAATACTGACTTTGCTAGTCTTGCTACTCCTAGAATGCTTTTTGTTTGTTTATTTTCACTCAAGGGATGTTTAAAGAAAAACCAGAAATGAAGTAAAAATATTTTATATTTATGCTAAGAATTGAAAGGCTGTTCTGGGAGAAAAAGCTAAAACAGAATCAATGGTTAGTTTGGTGTTTGTTTGTTTGTTTACTTGGAAGACGTGCCAAAGAAAGAAATCATGCTCTCCACTTTCTGGTGCTAGCAGGAAATTGAAAGAGAATAGAATGAAAAGAAAATGTCATTTCCAGACTGCCTAGAAGCAAAAAAACTGTTAACATATAGCTATCCTATCCCATCTCTGTTATTCCTTAGCACCGATACACAAACCCTGGAATGTTTTGGTAGGCGCGCTCTCTCTCTACCTTTTTCCAAAGCAACTGTGGGCTATCTATGAACAAAAGAACAGCAATGTCTAGCACAGGTTTATTTTCCTTTTCTCAGTGGTGTTGTGCTGTACTGCAGGGCACTCATTCTTTTCAGATATAGATGTTTGGCATTGCTACTGTCATTATAACTGCTATCCCAAGTCATGCTGCAAATAGTGTAATACTGATGCCTGCCCTGAGTAAACCTTTGCTCAGTAACGCAAAGACCTGTAGGTTCCTGGAATCTGAGATATGGAAAGGGTTCTAGGTTGGCAGATTTATCCACCTGCTAGGACAGATCAGCCTTGTTAGGCAAGGAAGAGTCCTGCCTCCCCCCCTCTGGAGAGCTGAGGTAGGAGATAAGAAAGGAGGTATTGGTGTACTTCATATGGGTGTGTGTTTGAATAGAAAGCAGAAAACACCCAGAAGATCAATGTGAATAATATTTTTTCCACTGTGAAATATATTATTTAGTTTCTTTTCTTTGCTTTTTCCATGTGATTGGCTCATCTATGGGGTTAATAAATGTTGTGTTTCTTTGGATGCATCTTTCATCCTTGCCTATTAACACAAAGCCACGCCCCAGCCCTTAATACTTCACAGAGGTGACCTGACTCACCATTGTGTCTGCTCAGCACCATTCTCAAATCTATTTTCTGTCATTAACTGATTCTGGCTACAATACCCCAAACATTTGACAAATGCAACAAGAGTAGTTCACATCTCATCTAGTCTAATACGAAGCAGCCTTTTCATATCCTATAAATTTCAGTGTCATTAAATTGAAGACCAGTCTACATATATTACTAGATGTTTTCTTATTCAATTTGCGGTGGGGACAAATAGGATATTTTTGTATGGAGTTTGGCACTATGCATGCTTTTTCTAAAATACTGACATAACTAGTCCAATGTTTGTTTATCCTGAGCCTAAATTACTACTTTTTCAAATGTCTGGTTCATATCCATTCAAAGTAAATTTAACCAAAAATGCTCCATATGCATGAAGAATAGCTAGAGGGAAAGGATAGTCCAGGAAAAAAATTTCTGGGCTTGAAGAAATCTTGGTTTGGGTTTTAGTCCAAATCGGCATCAGATTTTGGGAGGTCCTTTCACTAACTTTCTCTCTTGCTTATGTCATATACTTATATAGCAAATTTTCTTGTGGAGGGACTGTGTCTTGCTCTCCAGTTTCAAAACTGTAAGTGCTACCATGTTTCAGGTTAACTCCTATGGGATTGCACTTGCTTACAGGAATTCACTGTTCAAACAAGGAGTGTGCAGTTCACTGACCCACCCTCACATGTTACTGCAATGTGAGGTACTGTGGCTGTACCTGAATTAGTTCCTTCCACACTCACCTTGGATGCAAATATAGGGACTTTGCCCTGCCCCTATTACCATCACCGGAGGATCTCAGCCCGTGTTTGCCCCAAGAAGACTACTCCCACTGCTCCCTGGTGCTGAGTTTGTGCTGAGCCTTAGCCGGCCTGGCTGTGACAGGGCTCATCTGAGCTGGTGAGCGCAGTGCAGGCTTACAGCCCAAGATTGCTGCTGGCTCTGGATTCATGGCACTTTTAAGGCTATATTTTCTCATAGATATCCTAAATGTGTACAAAAACTATACAGCTATGGATCTTGTGTTTACCATGGGTTTGGGGGTTTGTTTTTTGGTTGAGTTTTTCATGCCTTGAGTTAATGACTCATTAACTAGAGAAGCAGTCCTCAAAACGTGGTTCACTTAAAAAAAAAAAAGCCACCCGAAATCTATTAGTGTAGCAGAACATGCACACTTTCAGCATTATTCATTACAGCTAGTTCAGTTAACTGTGAAGAATTTTTGAAGAGATGATTAATACATGTTTTCTTGCAAACTGAGTGGATATTATATAATAAGAGCAAACAGCAAAGAGAGTACAAGCCTTATTTTTCTCCTGGAGAAGTATTTTCGGTCCTTGATTCCACCAGTAAAGATGATGAAAATTCACTTTTTTTTTTTTTTTTTTATAAATACTCACCTGGTATTTGACACATCCTGACACATGAAATCCTCACAACTGATATATAGTAAGAAGTAGAGTATGTACTTTCAGGATATTTTGAGGTCATCTGTTTCTATTTCCAGATTGTATGGGGAAAGAATATCATAGCTAGCCAGAATAGTTAAGACCTTGTTGATCATCCATATTTCCAAGAATGAAGGTCTCTAACTTTCTTGCCTGCTCTGCACATGTAAGAAAAAGTCTGTTGAAGAACAGACCTCTTTCTTGCTGCTACAGTACTGTCTAAAAGCAGATATATATTAGAAAAAGTCTGAACTCCTATGATAGGCACAGGAAAGAAGAATGGGGCAAGTGTTCACGTGTTCTGGAAGCAGAGGACAGAAAATTCTGTGAGGGTGATTGTATGGAGTCTGGGGAAGGAAGTCCTGAAAGCTGGCAGATGTGGAAACTATTCAACTTGCGCTGTTCTTTTAATCCATTTTTTCCCTTAGCTGGATTCTCTTTCTAGTCAGAGATTTTTCTTTTAGCAAATACTTTATTTCTCAAGACATCTGAACTGTGTGACACAAAGATTGATGATAGACCAAGGTCTACTTGTGCTAAGGAAGTAATAGTCTCTGCCTAAAATAATAGACATCATAGCTCTCCAAGAGGCTGCTCATCTTCCCTGTGGTAAATTTTCTCCCTGTATCTTATGGAGGTCTGGCTAAAGCACAAAAACTTGTTTTGTTAAGAGTTATGTCCATAATGTGGACACAACAGTATGAGTGAGATGATACAGACTCCCTTGCCTCATGCACTCAAACTAAATAGTTTCCCACAAAAGCTCGGTTCTGGTATGTTTTCTTGATTTTTTCAAAGCAGAATAATTGTCTTCCAATGTGATGGTAAATCTGCCACCATGTCAAACATGTAGCCTTTAATCAGTGACCTAACCACAGCCCAGAATAAAATTCAGTTTGAGTAATTTCTGAAATCAAACTGGTATTTTAATTCTTGATCTCAAATGGGACCAAAGTATTAAAACTTCATGTCTGTGCTGTAACTGAACTCAAAATGAATGAGGTTGATGCCCTGACTGAAAGGTTGCCCTGGCTGCTGAGGGACTGCGTGGTCTTACAAGCTTTGATATACCTAGCTCTAGCATACAGCAAATTTAATTTTCTTATCTTCTCATCAGCAACTCCCTTGCCATTAAGCATTTTCACCATGTGAAAGCACAGGCACATGTTGATCAATTTACTTCTCATACTTCACTTTGATAAACTGAATAGATAAATCTTTTTAATCAACAAAGTAGCACTTCTGCAGTCCTTTTTTACGCCCTTTGACATTTCTACCATGTTCTCCAGTGTGGACGCCAAACTAAAATAATCTACAGCTGTGTACAGAAGCCAATCCACTTCCTTTTTTGATAGTATGATACAGAGTAAGATATCAGAATATGTATTAGATATCAGTTTGTATATTTGAGCCATGCTGTTACGGATAAATGTTCTGTTTAAAGCCAAGCTATATGAAAATTAAATTCACTGGATGAATGTGCTCCTCAAAAACAGGTCATTGAAAAGATACAGCAATGAAGGATGAACAACAGATGCAACCAACAGGTTTAAATGCAAATTTCGTTTTTAATAACAAAATCTGTAGTTATAAAAAGTTCAAGTAAGTGTCCTAGTGGCCTCTTAGAACAGCAGTGGTGCTGTATATTGTTTATTATTGCATCCATACTCAAATAATCAATAATAGGTAATGTTATTTAGGATCTGTGGATTCAGATTCTTAAAATAAATGCTGTGTTACTTAATACCTATTTAAAAAACATTTACTGTGAGTTGATATTTTTTTCCTCAAAGAGAGATCAACAGCGGTTTTTACTTTTTGCTTCAAACAAATTCATAGTTTATTATAGTGGTATATTTGCTAGACACTCTAGTAAAGCAGTATTTAGTTCTGCCAGGCAGTATATAAGCTGGAGCATAAGATCTGTTTTCACGTCTTCTGATACATTTTAGATTATTTTTTCCTGAAGTGTCACAGTGAAGGAAGAGGCTACTCTTTGTTTCCAATAATAACTCCGTATTCAAATATGGCATTCATCTTCCACGTGTCACTTGAATGAAAATACTTCCTCAGCAGATTTCTGTACTACTTCCACCTACTCACGGATTAAATTAGCTTGTGCTTCCTCTTGTTATTAATTAAACTTCCTCTCCTTTTCAGATGAACTGTCTTTTAAGCTTATCATAATGTCTGGGTTCCTACCCTCCAAATTTTTCATCACATCTGTTTTATAATTACTGTCTCATTTGGTAGTAAAATGGCTGTTAGTATAGGTAGCACTATTCCCTGGCTAATAGTTATCTTCATGGCTTTTCCTGCTATCTGTCACAGACACAAGTATTTCATCAGTTAGTAATTTCCTCTCTCCCCCCAATTATATAGGAACTGTCAGTCACACAGCAAATGAATGCTGCAGGAAATCCACACTGCCTTCTCATATAATTCAGCACTATAATTTCCTCATCTAAATCTAGTACTGTTAAAAAAACCAAACACTATCTTGTGTTCTCAAGCCTGTGTTTTATTCTTGTGACTAGCCTGAGAGGGTTTTTCACTGTAGGATGATTTACTGCCTGGTGCCATGATTTAATCTGAGTGGTTTTAACAGGGAGAGCCTTTGTGGCTCTAAGACTTAAAGTAAGTTGAAAGTCCTCAAAAAAGACTCTGGGAGGATGCAGAAAAGGTCACCTGCATCCTTTTTCTTGGCATATAGTAAGAAATGAGAAGGAAAGAGTTTGCAGAATGTGACGGCTATTCAGTATTTGATTTGGAAGTAGCTGAGTCAGGAGGGAGTCTTTTGAGATTTTCTGTTGGGTGAAAGATGAGCCCACCTGATGTGTGAAAGATTTCTTCAGATTCTGAGTCAGTATGCCTCCAGAAAGGAAATGGGAAATAGTCAGCTGGCTAGGGTTTTTTTTTTTTTGGGTAGGTGGTGGGGTGGGGATTTTTTTAAATTTTTTTTCTTTATTATTACACGCCAGCATGTCAAAGCCAGTTAACAGTAAACAGCTTTGAATTTAAAGGTCTTCTCTTCCAGTGTAGCTGTGGTGTGTAACAGTTCTTCCCTTCCTTAGTAAGGGCTGACATTTGGCTATTGCAGCACACCATCCTTGCATGGATGTCCTTTAGGGAGGTGGGCTGGCTTCCAAATAAACAGTTGCTTTCCTCTGACATTGCAGAAAATCGGTTTAGTTGAGATGAAACACAAGAGGTTGTGCTCCAGAGCTGTGAGTGCATTTGAAATTATTTGTCTGCATTAGTGTAATTCTCTGTAATTACCTTTTTCCCAATGCCAGTATTTGACTAACAATATTTCAAATTTTAACCTCCCCTTCACTCCCCTGCAAAATCCTTAGAGTTCTCTGATGTCTAATAAGTGTGTGTGTGGTGGGGAGGTATGTACAGGGTTTTTTTCCCCCACTCTGGATGCACCAGTAGGATCTCTAACTTCTGAGGGACCACCTGTTGTCATTAAACCAGTAGGAGTTTATCTTTGAGACTTCTACAGAGTCATCATACCACAGAGCTAGTAAAAACTGCAAGGCTAAACACATTATTCACCCATTTGTTTCTTAATACTTGTTCTCTTGCTCTTGGAAGATGCAGGTAATCATAGAATGGTTCTATAATGAAAGCAGACAGAATGGCATGTTCAGAGGAGAGCTACATGGATGTGCCAGAGCACAAGGACCTGCACTGCCCAATGAAAACTACTCAAACTTTGCATTCAGCTTAGTGATCTTTCCTCTCTCCCACTCAACCGCCAATTTTAGGGATTAGTATGCACAATAAGTACCTGGAGCATGACACGCTGTGCTGTAAGCCTGTTAAGTAGCAATGTGCATTGCATGGCAGGTGAGGGGAGAGGCTCCTGCTTTGGTCTCTGTCCGGTCCTCCAAGTGCAAGACCACGTAGCTGATTTCATGCTTTTCTTGCTGTGCCTGCAGACACAGAGCAAAGGGCAACACTGTACGATTTCTCCTGCAGAAGAGCAACTTTGTAACACTTCCAGGTTGTAAGTTGTTATGTGTCCTCATTTCCTTACATTGAGCTATTGCTAATAAACACCCAGCCTATCCCTAATTACATGTGAATAAAAAAATCCTAACTGCTTTGGTAATGAACACAACTGAATCATGTTATGTCTTAAAGAACTTGTACTGTCACCAGGCATTTCTCAGTCACCATTATTCTAACTGGAATTATCCTAATAGCAGATTGGCTGTCTCATTAAGTTGCTAATTATTATATATTTATGTTAAAATTACATATTAATGTTGTTTTCCATGCTTTCCCATGTTTTTAAGGCTTGAATGAAACTTTTAATGCTTTTTCTATAAAAAGACCCTTAATTAGGTAACACTGAGAGTGCCAATTAATAAAGATTTGAAAGTAAGTTCCCAGAGTATTCCTTGCACTGTTGTTGTCCTCACAGTTGAAGCAGGCAATGATAATCACCCATTTGCATCACATGGGCACCATGTAGCAGATGATATACTGGGGTTTGAACAGCAGCTCATTTCCTTTTTGTAATTCCTGATTTCCTTTTCGTGATTCCTGTTATTTTGCTGACAGCAAGAGATTAAACCCATTTTTTTGGTCAGCTTCTTACAGCTGTAGGGAACATGTTTCCACCTGAGAAGCAACCCTTGTGGAGAGACAGCTGATGTTTTCTCTCAGAGCTGTTCATCAAACAAACCCGATCCCCAGACTGCTGGAAGGCTAGTGGTGCTCTGGGAAGCAGCAAACTCCAGATCCTGGTCAGGGATGCATAAAGGTGAGGGTCTGACTGTGACTATATATTACACACAAAAATAATGTGCACACCACACACACCCCCCTCCTGTTTTTCAGACAGTAAGCAGAGACATGCTGTGTAGTGGAATTGTTTGGGTGTGTACAAGTGCAGCACGGATATGAACCCTAGCATTCACATGCAGAATAATAATTTCTGTTAACCATCACCTTGAATGAAGCATAGTATTTAGCCAAAACAGAGTTGCAGTTTTATTGTTCAGGGGTTTGACTTCTCTCTTCCGCCCCTCCCAAGAGGGCAACTCTACCAGGGATCATTGGTACAGCTGTGGCATTGGTGTAGCCCAAATACTTGTGGCAGCCCTTCAAAATACAACTTTTAGCTGAATGGTAACGTATGGTGTTAAGGGCAAGTCTGGAGCTATGGCGCAGAAGTTAAAATACGTATGTGTGCATACACACACGCACACACACACAAGTATTATAGTTAGGGCTGCATTCAAGCCAGTTGAAATCACCTAGTTATGGTGATTATAGTGTAATGGTTATTATAGAATCATAGAATCACGGAATGGGGTAATGGTTATCATAGAATCATAGGATGGTTAGGGTTGGGAGGGGCCTTAAAGATCATCTAGTTCCAACCCCCCTGCCATGGGCAGGGACACCTTCCACTAGACCAGGTTGCTCCAAGCCTCATCCAGCCTGGCCTTGAACACTTCCAGGGATGGGGCATCCACAGCTTCTCTGGGCAACCTGTTCCAGTGCCTCACCACCCTCTCTGTGAAGAATTTCTTCCTGATATCTAATCTAAACCTCCCTGATTTCAATTTGTACCCATTACCCCTTGTCCTATCACTACAGGCCCTTATCTTAGCTCTTTCCACAGAATTAGCATTTGGTCAGTCCTGTGATACTAATGGCAGAAAAAAGTAATGGGGAACTGTGATATCACATGCTGTAGCTCCTGGTTTGGGCGGCTTTTTCTTCAGAAATAATTCCTCTCTTCATAGTAGCTTGGATGGGCTTGCTTTTTTTTTTTTTTCTTTGTTCTCTTTCTTTCCTGTCCCTTCAGTAGCTCTCAAATCAAAGCTAGAGTCAGGAGTGTGGAAAAATAGCTGCTGCTCTAAAAAGCAGTGTGATTAGTGTGCCGGATGCTTTCCTGTCAGCGAGGAGTGAGAAACAAACTTGTTAGCAGCGCTCAGGCTTTCGGGCCAACCGCCTGCGATCTATCCTGGGTACTCATAGGCAGGAGACGTGGGTGCATGTTGCCTTCCAAAAACCAGCAAACATCAGCTTCTGTTTGTCACTTCCAGGTAATAAGTCTTAACTAAAACAGGAAAACTTGTCACTAAAACTAAGTAGTTCACATTATTTAACTGAACTAGCAAAATTTGTAATAACTAATAGTGAAATACTATCTGTGTCAAAACCAACAAAGTAAGCAAATTAGTTTTGGTGCTTGATTATTTAAATCACCATGCTAATACTGCAGAATCATCAATCCTTGCTGTCCATTGAATATAAATCTCACGAGGGAACCTTATTACAGTCAGTCAAACCTCTAATTGGAATCTTGTGAAGTATCCTTTTCCATCTTTGAAGAAACTGGCATGATCTTGTCAGGATCATATAAATTATGTTATAATCTTAGAAAGAAAAGAACAGCTTAAGGTAACTATAAAAACATCTAAAAATATGCTGGCATAATAAAAATCTTGCTTAATGTTCATTCAACTGCAAACTAAAAAACCTTCAGACTGTGATACGTTAGCTATTCTGCTGTGTATTAAAGACAATGTTCTTACAGATTTTGGCAAGCAAGGCTATTAAGGATAGTATATTTTGGAACAGTAAGACAGACAATTTTAAATCTTGATAGAAATTAAACACTGCAAAATGAAACCAGTAAGCACTAAAAACTGTTCAATTTTGTATATATGCATGCTACCTCAGTATTTTTCTCACAGCAGTCAGCTTGTTTACAATTATAAAATATGTTGTCATTTTTGGCTTTTCTGAAAAATAATAACTAGGTATTTAGTATCTCACTGCATCTTGTATTCCTGGCAACCAGGATTTTTATATTTCCTTCTCAGACTCTCGTTTTAACACGGGAAATGAAAATACTACCTTGCATTGCCTAAAATTACGTATGTATGTTATATAGTAATTATGAAAGACTTCTTTTAAAATGGTAACATCTGTTGGACAATTAAAAATAAGAAATCCATTCATACAAATTTCAATAGGAGGCTGAAATGTTTTTTTCTTAACTATGACATGAAACAGCAGATTTAGTGTGGAGAACCTGCTTACTATGTATTATTTGCAGTTGTAGGTCTCTTCCAACAGTCTATTCTATTCCATTTGTTCTTTGCATTTTTTTGGGGGAGGGTTCCTATGAAATAAGTGCTCATATCACAGTATATTATTAGACCATAACTGTAGCTATGAATTGAATCCCAGTTAGCTGAGCAATGATTTGAAACACCTGGCAGATGAGTTGAGAACCAGTTGGTCATGTCTTGTACATGCAGTGATAATCGTATTACTGTACTACAGGCTGCCTCAGCGACATGAAGATTTGTAGACAGGTAAAATTCCACCATTTCTCAAAAGCCAAGTCGAGCTGATTTTAGCTCCTTTTTATGCAGGAAAAATCTGTCAGTGGAGTTATTGCTGGTTCAATCAAGACAGTCTTAATGAAGCCTGTGGTCTCCAAATTCATTCAATGAGGGATTTGATTCATCCTATATTTACGCCTTCCCTCTGTGAGCACTGCAATCGTTTCTAATTTTGAAAACTGGGTCTAAAATATGTAAGAGAAAAATTCTATTTTGGGGGCATTGCACACACTTGCTCACAAGTGTAATCCCAGAGAAGTTCTGGGCTGCCGAACTGCAGCAACAACCAGCATGAAAAAAACCACTTCTTCCTGTTTCCTCCAAAATGCCATGTGTGAGAAATCATAATGGGGGAAAAATAGCTCCAACAAAATGTTACAATATTTTTGTCAGACATACTGCATTTATACTGCCTGTATTCTCTGATTTTAAAATTATGGAAAATGCCTGTGTGACAAGATTATTTCCTGCTTAACATAAGGAATGGGGTAAAGAATAGGTATTTTCTTTCTTGGATCTTAAAGTTGGAGGCATGAAGACAATCAGAAGTGACTGCTAGACATACTTATAATAGACTATGGACAGAACCCATGTTCCTTAATATCTAGTTTCCTAGAAGGATGGGAATCTATTTAATTTCATAGTTTAAAAACAACCCAAAAGTTAGTCTCACATGGAAACTTCACTTGAAATAACACTGAGAAATTGTCTCACTTTGATCAGCTGGAGTGAAGCATTCAAATTTTGACTTTGCATCATATTCCATTACAGAAATATACTGTGGGAGTTTTGGTTTAGCTTCCAGAAATTTTGGATTTGCTGATAATTTTGGAGGTTATGGGTAGACGTGGAGAACTTTTGATAAGGAATTTCTGATAATATCTAACTTTATTTTTTCCCCTCTCTGTTGATTTCAAAATCATGTCACTTCTAGGGCAACCCTGATGTGCACCAAGAGTACAGACCCCTCTGTGGCTGGAATCGCTGGCACTCAGGTAGGTACCACCTTTATTACTTTCTGTGAGTCTGCATATGCTGACCCGTGATTACATCCTGATGTGCTTGACTGGCCTTTGAAAACGATAGATAATTTAGGAAGGCAGTAGGAGAGGGAGTAGGAGGAGGACAGTCCCTTAACTTGGAAAAACCTGCATTAACTCATTCATCATAACTTACTGCATGACACCAGTTTATCTAGTTGAGCATCTAAGCCTTTCTTAAAAAAAGATTACACTGACTTTAGCGAAGTTGTGATGATTTATGCCTACTTAAAATCTGCCCTCTGCAGCAATGCATGCCTCATCTTAACATCCGTGCAGAAACTTGTTTGAAAGGGAGTTAGAGATGCTGCTGTACACTTGATGTGTGTCAAGCGACTGCAGAAAAGAGAAATATCAAGCAAGTCACAACCAAGTATCTCAGTACATAACCTCTTCTCTCTATCCATAAATGCATTTTTCTGAACTACAGCTCTGACAGTACACCCTTGCCTCAACTCAGATCTCTTTTACCCAAAACTTCTGTCATATTTTCTCATTTCCTCACAATCCATACTAGTTGTGGATAGTTAAAATAATAACTGATTGTATTGGCCCAGTCTGATTTCAGTTCTGTCTTAAGTCACAGTTAATAACATCCTCAGCCCAACTGTGTAAAAATAATACATGTGGCAACTAGGTATAAAGTTTTCTGTCATAAAACTACTGCAAACAGGCTTTGACCTTGAGCAGTGGTGGTGTGCCTTTGGCTGAAAATCTGGTCTTAAAGGAGGAATGTTTAACACGGGACCCAACTGTAAGGGCTACAGTGCTTTTTACCTTTGTATTATTCTATTAATTTGTAATTTGGAGAAGTGGAAAGAAACCATGTGACTATCAAATTATTGATGCTTTTCAGAAAGTGTAGGATTGTGTTTGATGCTCCTTGGATGTTTGGATAGACAACATAGATTTGTGATCGTTATACATTTTTTCCTAGCATAAGGAATGATGCTAAGGAAATGATATGTATAATTTTCTGCCAAAATTGTTTTTTCTTTTCTAGTGGTTTTTTACAGTGTAATTTGTATTAATTTGTCTGGAAATACAGTTTTGCGCTGGTACCTTGTCTTACCACTTTTCAACTGTTCGTTCAAGAACAATTAGTTTTAAGCTATATTCATTATTTTTCAGCATGTTTATAAACCCTCACTGTACTTCTTCAAATCTGAACATCCCCTAAACCTTCCTTTGTACCTCAGAAGTTAACTGAAATGTCTTCCATTCATTCAATGATAGAAGAACCAGTGTAAATTAAGTTTACATGTAGATTGAATGTTACTTAGCAAATGCCACTTTTCATCTTAGAATAAGCTTTACCCTGACATAGTTTGCATAACCATATACCATTTGACTTCTCTGAGAGTGAGGATTTATATTAAGTTAGAAATACAAAGTTGGGAACAAGACGTGTAAAATCTGAACACACTGAAGATGCAAATTCATCTGTGACTTTGAGATCTAACCAAATTTCTCCATCAGAACAGAGAAATTGTTCAGTTTAGTTGACCATATTTGCTCAGATATAGAAATTATTCCCTGATGCTGATGAATAGGCAGAGCTGTTTTCTCAGCTGTGCATATAGACAAACATAGGTGTGTACTCTTCAGATGACTGACTCTCTCTCTTGTGGTAAGAGAGGGAACAGCAACTCTGGAAAAAAAGTTTAAGTAATTGAAGCTTGAGATACAAATGACCTCCTCATTTTCCTTAAGATCCTGATTCTACTGCTCTACACAGGATGTATTTGATGATGCTCCATTACAGCACCTGATAGATTTATAGACACATATGCATCACCTGTTGAGTCATACAATCTTTCCTTACCAAAACAGCCTGAGTAACAAATACTTGTGTTGGATATAGCTTTAGTAGGGAGAAATGGATCCCTCTTGTCAAAGAGGGAATGTGCTTGTTAGTATTCAAAAAACACTAATGATGAGCTTCTGTGGGGTGTAGCCCTCCTCCACATTGAGATGGAGTGCCTAAGCATTTCTCAGGAGCAGGGCTATAGTCATCAGTTTTATCAACTTTCAGTGATAATAGGTTACATGAAAGATGGATGCAGATGATCTCTTTTGGAAAATGCCTAGACATTTTTTTTTGTAACTGTTGTATTCTTTTCCACAGTGAAACATAATCAACATACATTTACATATTTCATGCAATCAGGACAAGTGGAGGTGCCTGCTAAAAGTGGGATATTATGGTCAGAGTGTATAGCTTTATCTTGATAGAGTGCAACTA
Source organism: Eurypyga helias (assembly GCF_000690775.1). Classification (NCBI taxonomy): domain Eukaryota; kingdom Metazoa; phylum Chordata; class Aves; order Eurypygiformes; family Eurypygidae; genus Eurypyga; species Eurypyga helias. Next base: position 15,542 of record NW_010226706.1, read on the forward strand.
TTACAAAAAGCCAACTGCAAAAATATAGAAAAAGCTTAACCTGTGCACCCTTGTTTCTTCACCTGCACTTGAATCTTAAGAGACTTTTATATCACAGTCCTTTTAGCAGCAGTCACTTTGGAAAAATAGCAAATTCTTGCATGAAAGACAAACTCTCACAATGCATTGTCAGCTCTGCCAACTCCACTGATGAAAATAATGCTTACTGATTTTTACTTTGTTCAGCTCTACGAAACAGTGCAGACAAGGGACTAAGATGAATTCCACTTCATGTCATGAATGAATCTGAGCGCTTAATAAATTTCTTTTTTTTTTTTTTAATCCTTTTGAAGATAATGTGCTAGGACAAATGCTGTACAGGATGTAACTAAAATAAAACAAGATTGCACAGTTATAACTGATGATTTAGTTTACCTTGTAGAAACTATTTTCCCACTGAGAAATATGAAAGGGAAAGAACACATTTAGCTTCCTCAAAGGGACTTCGAAAAAACCCCACATAAATAATCCAAGTGTCTGACTCCTGACAGTTCTCAAAACTATGAACACAACAATCCATTTCAGAGATTTGAGAGAAACATGGGGTTTATAATAGAAAAATATATGTGAGGAGAATTCTTGTACTCCTCTGGATGCTTGCATATGCTACAATGTTTTACTTAACTAGAAAAATGTATTGGGCCAGAGGAAGTTATGATTTTTTCCTTCTGATAGGTAGGTTTCCTGCACTTTGAAAGTGTACTATTCAAGGGGCAAGTAGAAAAATATTTTTATATATGCTTATATATATGTGTATATAAACATATATTTTATACATGTATGTGTCATTTATATAACATATGTATTTCATGAATATGTACATATTTATATAAAATATACAGACAGATACATCTCAAAAGATGAAAACCACTATGCAAAGGTCAGCATATTTCACAAAATCTCATTAGGCTTGAGCAGCCTGTCCTGTTCTGAAGTCCATAATGTACATCCTGGCATATGAGAAAGCATATCTGGTCTGGGTGATATAGGGGTAGATTTCTTCAGTGGACTAATAAATTAACCACCACTCCCCTTTTTTTTTTTTTTGTTTCTTTTTTTTGAGTACCCAACTCTTTCTTTTCTTTTGCTGCCAGCAGAAGGAATGCTCCATCTCCTCAGCTTTGGTGTCTGTGAGCAAGACTGCTACAGCACCTGCTCCTTCCTGTCCAGATGATGTGGCTAGGCCTTGTCTCGTGGGTAGGAGCATGCCAGGGCCCTCCACAGTCACTTTGTGAATGCACGTCAGCAATCTGAATCTGCTCTCCCAGTCCCCACACAGGAACAGCTCAGCTTGTTACCATTTCTAGCACATCTTCGTCTGTTGCTTGATTTACTGCAGCTATAGAGCAGCAATTTCCTTCTATTTCTGGGACTCAAAAAAGGAAGCATCATTATGATTTTGAAAGTCACCGAAGTTATTCACATCAGCATTGTGCTATGTTTTTCTCTTCCCCATTTATTTATTTGTCAAAGCAGGATGCTTTCCAATGTAGGAAGGGCTGAGGGGGAAAGCACTGTGCTACAGCACTGTGTTTCAGTAACTACAAGCAAAGAGTTTCTTAGCTCACTTTATAAATTTTCCCATGAACATATGAACGAATTATGGATGTAGCATCCTGCAGACTGTGTCCCAGAGCTCAGTGACTTGAGGTGTTAATCAAGAAGGTAGAAGCTCAGATTGAAGTTTTTCCCATGGTTAAAATACATATGAATGTGTCCTAAGGATTCTCTGCTGCCTAATGAGGTGCACCCTTACACCCTAATAATTTCCTTGATTGGAGCACTAAAATACTCTCTTTTCAATATACCTGTTTCTTTTCACATACACATGCAAAAGAGGAATTATTCAGTACGGTTGAGTTATTCTTCTTAGTCAAATTTGCTTGAACTTTCTCAGTATGATCAAAAGTTGATAACCAAAGAAGAGACAGGTAAAGCAAAAAGAAAAGGTCCTGGAGAGGGAGTTCAAAGAAATAAAGGAAAGAAAAAAAAAAAAAATTAGGTCTTGTTCTGGATAAGTGCTTTCCTTATCCAGGAGTTAGCAGCTTTCATTCGTGCTTAATGTCACTGCATGTGTAATGTCGTGTGGAAGCTGTGAGGGTAATTGGGAATTGTTACCACTAGCGGCAATGCTTGTAACAAAGCTCTTCGTTATGTAAAGATGGCAAAAGTGTCCTTTAAAGAAGGCCCTAAAATTTGAAGCTATTGCAAAGATCAGAACTGGCCAAAATTATGCTACCCAGTTATTATGTGATTGGAAAGTGTGGCCCCATTGAAAACAAAATGTTTCACTAGGAGGGGTGGAGTGATCCCAAAAGAAATCTGAGTTTTCTAGAAGGGGGAAAAAAGATGTTTTTATTGTATTAACTGAAATGATATGGTTTAAATGAGGCATTTCAATTGGTTCTTACACAAAATTGTCAGTTAAATAGGTCTCTTCCTTCAGCACTGTTCATTGTCACTGATTCTGCATTTTCCAATGAAAAAGTAATTTATGAGAAAATGTCCAGTTTTGATCTTTATAGTATTTTCCATCAGGCTAAAAAGCTATTGTTTTTGAGAAGGGTGGTCCAAGCTTCTTTTCATAAACACTTTTTGTTTTAAGTTGGCAGTGCTGTCATGACGGAAGGATAGAAGTTGGTGTCAAAATGCCCTCATATCCTTCTTCTGTTCCTCTCCACTTTCTATTGTTTCCACAGGAAGAGAATGTTTTTCTTCATACTCAGAGCAGTCTGTCCCACTTAATTGTTATGAAATAATGAACAAGCCTGCTTTGTTTTTAACTTGTTTTTCCAATTTATTTTTTTCCCCACTTACTATTTAGTCTCCCTTAAAAAGTATGTATACTAAGAACTGCAGGTTGAGGGATTGTTTTGATTCTCATCCAACATTAATGGATTTTTCTTGAAAATAAAATTGAGTGTTAAATGAAGGGTAAAAGGTGGGCAGTCATTTGAAATAGTTATTAACACTAATGGCAATCTGGGGTTCAATTAATATTTTATTAGGGGAAAAAAAATAAATCCAGAAAAAACCTGATCAACAGGGAACAGCAGGTACTCATTAGAAGTGTTAAACCGAACATTAATAATACCGTTGTGTGTTTGGAAACCATGGCAACAGTAGGGAGTGGCAATAATCTTCTAATGACTCAATATATTAATGAAAAACTGTGCCTACCTCTACTCTTGATCCCAGTGTCAGATAGCTCTCCTAAAATAATATTTATGGCATGTGGATGCGAAAGGAGAAAATTCTATACAATAATTGGTGGAAGGGAAAAAAAAACCAAAACAAACCCACAAACAAAAAGCCAAAGTGAGGCATTTAATTTTTTTCCCCCTACTTTTTGTCTAAGCTGAAGATAAAAATATTTGGAAATTTTTGGTCATAATGGAAGTACAAAGTCTCAGCCACCTGACCTCAGGTTCAGTAGTCTGAAAAATCTTGTAATAATAGATCTCAGGAATACTTTGTCTGACAAGACCCTTCACTGGGAATTTTTAAGAAAAAACTGTATAAACGTCTGCCAGGAATAAAACTTAATTTATGCTGGTTTAGGATGAGGGAATAAACTAGATGGTCTCTTGGGTCCAGCAGCATTTTTTCGGCTGTGTGGAGTCACAAAGCAGGAGCTGCTCATGTGCTCATGCTGTGATTTTAGACTGTTAGCACTTGGTATGGAGCAGAGTCCTTTATCTCGCGGGATGCCAGCTGAATACAGACAAATAGACAGTGAATTCAAACACTATATTCCTTCTCATTACTGGTGCTTTCTGGCTCAGGGAACCCTTTAACTGGGCTGTGCAGTTACTGTGCATAGATGGTAATGTCACATGGAGTATTTCATACTGTAGGTGAGGTTTTTCTTCCCAGACTATCTAAAGGTTCTGGGAAGAGGTGGGTTTCTGTTGCCAACTGGTCAGGTGCATACATTGCTATACATTACAGCAAAACACAAGGGGCAATGAAATGTTGGGGATTGCTCTTTTCCTTTGCACAGTTCATGCCAATTCCTGGACAAACACAGCTGCCTTAGCCATGCAAACCCGTAGAGCAAAGAGGTCTAACACGCGTTTTATATGGGAAGAGGGTACTCACTGAAGGGAGGAGGACATGAGGTCTCGTTGCCTAGCTGAGTAAGTGAGAAGGCAGTTAAGTCTGCCTGAATTTCCCACATAAGTAGAAGCTGATGGATACCCGAATTGCTTTGTCACATCCAGAAATTAATTCCAATGGGTACCATGCAATTTGATCAAAGGTCTGAAAATTACAGTCTTTGCCCACTGTGGAACATCCAATTCAATTCACAATGATATTGGCTGCAAAAGGGCCTTCTCTGCTGAGGACAGCAGTGATATCCTTGCTTCCCAAATCTGAGACGAGTATCTTCTTAAAAGCACATGCCAATAGCTGCAACCCCCAGATGCAGCATGTCTGTCTCAAGAAACCACCGAGGGAACACGGTTGTACTAAATTTACATGTATGCAGTAGATCATGAAGGGAGAACTCATCTTTTCATTTTATAGACAGCTGATATATGAGAAGAGAAATAAGAAAATGAAAAAGTATTTGCTTAAAAAATCCTATCTTGGTTGCCATGTGAGCTGCCATATGGAGAGAGAAAGGGTTGGTTATGGAGACTCTTTTTTTCTCTTACTTCATGGCATAGGCCAGGGGGATAGCTACTGGGCAAAGTCATGAACAATATTTATTGAACATATAATCTGTACTTCTGCTGCAGTCAGTGGAGCTCAGCAATAAACAAATAAGCACTTGTGAGGTGAAAGTCACCTTAATATCAGAAGAGATCAAAGCTGATGAGTCCAGTAGCATGAGTATGCAGCCAGTTCATTTTTCCCTAAACCCATTGTTATAAATAACTGATCAAAACCAGACACCTTAATTAAAAAAAGAATTTGGTTTATAATGCAAACTGTTTATGTGTTTGTGTAATAATACCATGAATTACTGAAATGGAGCATACACTCTTAAACTTGTACCTGGGAGAATGATGAGGCCCTAACCAGCTTCTGCAGGGTACAGTGGTTCATTCTGTACCACAAAGTGTTTTCTCTCCTGCAGCATTTCTATTTCAACTTTCCCGCAAATCTTAAGTATTCCGGCTTGGGCTTTTCCTGTGGTCATGAATCTCAGATGAAATTAAACCTCTGTCAACGATACTGTAGATAAACTACAAGTCTGGTTTGCATTTTGTTTGGTTTTGATTGCCAATTGAGTGGACATTTCCTAATCTTTTCTTGAATGTTAACTGTTGTTGCTAAAGAAAATAGCAAATATTGATATAAAGGTGGAATGGTTGCACCTGTATGTAGTCCCTGGTTTGTTATTTTTAGACTTACACCCCCTCCTCACCTGCCTGAGAAAAGATACATCTTTGTGGATGTCAGCAGGCCAGTCTTCACCTGTTGTAAAGCAGCATAGTCCTAATGATTTTGTGGCAGTTAACATTTTTGCACTAACAATTCAGTCTGGTAAAACACCACCTGAAATCTAGTGAGCTGCTAAACCTCTCTCTGCCTGTATTGGATCCTTGCACTATTTTTATTCTTCAAAAACAATGCATTGTCTAGTTAATATTAGAGCAAGCTGAGTCCACTGGCAGAAGATATCACCCCACCACCTCTGTAATCCCAGAACATTTTTCAGTAACAACTATTTTTGTATATTTCCTTTTCCCAGCTGAAATTTGAATGCCACTGTTACAGGGTAAGAGAAAAAAAGAGAAACTTGAGAAAAATTAAATTGAGCACTGTACTGTGATTCTAGAAAAAAAAAAATAAAGCATGAAATGCGTATGCAACAGACAGATTTGTGGCAAAGTGCTAAAGCTGGTGATTAGCACATAATAAGTCTAATAAGAAGGTACTCGTTTCTGCCAGGTGACTTTCAGGATATATTGCTGGGTAGTGCTTTTCCAGACGATGGAATTATTATAAAGCAAGCTAACCTTCTCTGGCTGGGTACAACTGATTATTAGATAGCAGAAAGCTGTCTCACAGCTTCAAGGGAAAAATGTTATGTCCTATTTTGCTTTTAAAACCTGCATGCTAACTCCATAAGTGGGGAAGAGTTGCCTTTAGTAGAAAGAAGGCTGCCTCTGTCAAGGGCCTATTTGTGCACAAGGGGAGAGAGTGAACTTTGCTCCAGGGTCAGAAGCTGCAGGTAAGCAAGCCAGGTTGAAGGACAGGAAAAGCAGGGAGAATTTATTCCCCTGTTCGAATGATTAAGGTGTAACAAACCTCCTAAGAAAAGCCTAGGAATATAGCTTTTCGGCCTCAAAAATTTCAAATTCCTAAGTATTACCTATATGGAGTTTGGCTCAGTATTAAGAGACATATTGAACGGGAGGTTATTTGTTACACTAATAGATCTGCCTTTTGATCGATCCTTTTGCCAAGAGTATTGCAGAGCACAGTAGCAATCACTGCCTGACTGCACAGTCCTTCTTGTTTTTACACATTCCCAATCAATTATTTCTATGTTTTCCGCCAAGGAAAATGATTTGTCAAGAGTGTGTCAAACCTGAACAGCAGTTCTGGCCTTTAACAGAACATTTGCCTCAGGTTCTTCAGCCATGGCCCCACTTTTTTGCCAACTACACAACACTGTCCCTTGTTATAGCACGCATCAGGGAGTCTTATCCAACCTTTCTTCCTGACCCCCGACTAGGTGCTGCAGGTCTGCGGGGATGGGAGCAATAGGAAGCAGTGTTCCATCATTCGTTCAAAGGAAAAGTTTAGGAGAACAGCGCTTTCTCTATCTTTTGTCACTCCAAGAAAAAAAGGCGTTGCATAAGTGGATGTGGTTACTTTCTCTTGTCTAGGAGGCACACAAACAGAGAAAGCTGTTGCTTGTTAATTCTTTTTTTACTGCAAAAGGATTGAATATCATATTGGAGGGTGGTTCTTTTCATGGCAAGATAAAACTGGCACTTCTGATGCAAAAGCTGTAGTTGCCCATCAGTCTGCAGAAGTAAGCAATATTATAGAAGCCTTCTTTGTTCCTTACATGCTGCATGCAGTTAAAGATGCAGTTTTAATTGTTATTCTTACATCTATAGCCAAATAGACATTTGGACAGCCTAAGAGCTCCACTTTGCTTCGTGTTCTTTTGGGCATCCTACAATGCCAATTCATTATTTTCTCTGCTCTCAAACTACACAATAAGTCTTGAATCCTTACTGAGGTTTCCGTGTAGGTATGTCAACAGATTTTGCTCTCATTGGCTGCAGCTACAGCGCTTCCTGTGTCAGTGCCTCCCATTACATGTTTCTATCAATTACTTTTCCATGAGATATGTCAGTCAAGTGCAATTCATTTTCACACCAACTAGGCAGATTGATATGTTTCACTAGCCTGATTAATCTGCTATTAACCTTGCAGGGATGTTTTGATGAGTTCATTCTGAAATACTTAGTTATCTGACAAAAAATATCCAGATATTAGCCATGCAAGTGTTTCCCCAGGCTACTCTCAGGGATTTCAAACACTGGGAGTTCTACTCGAAGGCGGTGAACTGCTAAAATATTTGCTAGCAACTGCATGCTGCTCTAAGATGTATTGTCCTTCAGACAAAACGTAATCCACCCAGATAGGTAGAAAATTCATATTCAGGAGGAAATTGTCTTAGCAGTGATTGGCATGACAATCTGGTTTGTAAATGCACTTCAAGGTAGATCCGACAGGGACAAAGAATGCATCTGAACAGCAGAGGGTTTGTCAGTGTATTCTTGTTTGCTCTGAAAGGTGGATGCTATTAGCCCCAAAACTGTAATGTTGTGAGTGCTCAGTTTGGAGATGAGATACTTCTGCAAATAGTTATAAGCCATGTGGCAAAATAATCTGAATCCTGAAGTCAGGAAAAGACCTAAATCGTGTATCAAGCTTTCTGATGATCTGGAGATAAGCACAGAATTGCAGATCATTTAACTGCTTCACAGTAGGGAATCTGCTCTCTAAATGAAGTTTCTGCCAACACCTCCTATGCATTATTGGCCTCCTGCAGAAATTCTTTCCCTGTTGGACTGAGAGACATAATTGAGCATCCCAAAGAAGCTCTCTCAGCACTTGTGACTGAAAGAACAGGGAGTTCAAAAGTGCCTGTGAGGCACCACTGGGTCTATCCTTGTAGCAGAGCTGCAACAGCATTCCTTGACAGATCCTTGGGAAGAAAAGGATGGGACCTGTAAGATGCCTTCATTGTGTTTCTGTTTTCTTCTGCGCTGGGGCAGTGCTAACCCATGTGCTTAGGAGGCATCGCCTCCCACCTACGCTCCTTGCCCAGCACAGACTGACAGGAGATGGCCCATCCAGGCTGAAGCACAGCTGAATGGATCGGTAGTGAGAGAATTCCCTGGTACTGTTGTAACTAGCCGCTGTTGAAGTGCCTAGCTTTAATGTTCAGTGTGCAGAATTACTAGAATTTGACTCCTTTTAAAGTGTCCTGTGAAATTCTGCCTGGTTCTCAGTTGACATAAATCACTGTAATTCCTCTGAGGACAATAGGCTACCACTGGTTTTCCCAGCTGGGGATTTGTCCCTGCACATTGGAACCAAAGATGTTGAAGAAATAAAATATTCATTGCAAGAAGCTGAAAATGCTTCTAATTTGTTGTTTCTGAACCTTGCTGTTAACTGCTCCACAGAGGCTGGTACAATCACATCAGAAAATGGGTGTACAGAGAATTGGGAAACATCAATATTTTGGGGATGACTGTGAGTCATGCCACTGCATGGATGTTTTTATAAAGGGTTATGTACAAATGAGATAGATTGAAAGGGAGTTTCTAGCAGGAGGATAGGAAAGCCAAAATGGTTGTTCAAATCCCTTCTAATAACCAGGTTTATCCCTGTAGGAGAGGATCCTGCTCCTCCAGGGTTATGATAGGACTGTTATGCCAGAGAAAGAGGTCAAAAAACACTGATCTGCTAGACCAGTCATGACAATGAGAACTGGAGAAAAACCAAAGAACCTGTTGGGGCTGAATGTGAATTTGTCCCCACAGACATAGTGTGGGTCTGAGCTCTCAGGAAGGGCTGTTTCTTCCAGCACTAGAGCAGCCGTGGAGATGTCGGAAGATGAGGGAAAAGCCAAACATAACAAGGATGGTGTTCAAGAGTCCAAGGAAAATGTTTCCTCTCTGTACCTGTCAGCAGCTTGCAGAATTAATACAAAACTTTCCCAAACTCATGCATGACTTTAACATTTTTCTACTCCACAATGACTGGCTTTGGTCAGTGATGAGTCAGTGCTGTGCAGAGCTGCAGTCTGCTGAGAGGACCGGGTGACTGCAGCAGAGAAGGACTGGGAGTTTACCCCTATCCCTGGAGGTGGGAATAACATCTACATTGTTCTTGACGGATGATTTCCAAGTTCATGGTCCAACAACAGAGAATTGTAAACTCCCTTTGACCGACTCCCTCCATGATTCATTATTCTACTGCTAGGCTTTTTTTCTTAATATCTATGCTAAATCTCCTTTTTTTTTTTTTAACCTCTTAAATTCCCTATTTTTTACACATTTAATACATGTGGAAAAATAGTTATCTTTTTCTGAGTAGAGCTACATCTCAATACTGAGGAATATTATCATCTCTCTCCTAAATTGTCCCTTTCTAAAAATCTTGAATTCTTCAGCTGTTCCTTATAGGGTATTTTTTCTAGGTGTCTAAAAATTCCCTTTGCTGTCTTTCAGACTCCCTTTAACTGGACTGTATCCTTCATGAATTATGCTAACTGTATGCCAGCTGAGGACTTACTGATAAAGGCATTTCACAGACAATACTGCTGCTACATTCCCATATGGACTTTTTAAATAGATTTTAGTCTTTTGTTTAGCCTGTATTTGACAATGATGTCTTGGTTCCTTACTGCAGTATCAATGCTAGTCATTCCCTACATGGTGTTTAAAGAGCTGACTATCCCTACCTATGTAGAGAGCTTTGTATTTGCCTTACTGAATTACAGTCTCCTTATCCCAGACCAATTCTTCTGTTTTCAAGATAGGTTTGAATTGTCTTCCTCTTCTGCAATATGCTTGCTACCACTCTAACTTGCTGAATTTGCAGATTAAAGGAGCACCTCTTGCTCATCCTCTCCAAATCACTGATATAAATCTGAAAAGGCCCAGAGCAGACTAGAATCCTCTTGATGTAACCAACTATTCTGAAAGTCTGTCGCTGACAGATATTTCCTAAATGCAATTTACTACCCATTAATGCATCTGACTGGTAATTCTATCTATTATCTTTTATTTGGTAATTTTGTAGACATGCAGAGCAAGCAATAATATTTCACCTGAGTTCCCATGTGACGAGATCAAGCATTTGCAGCCTCCTCTTGTAAGACGGACTTGTCATTTTTCTGAATTTCTGGTTGCCCTTCTCTGCCACTGCTCCAATGTAAATTCCCCCTCTTTTTTTCTTGAACATGAATAGCTCAAATGACTGTCAGTTTGCTGGATGTCTCAGGATGCTGGCTAATCTTTCTCTCTTTCAGCTGGAAATACCTTTCCAGTTACATCAAGGATCATATCTGTCTTTTTCCACAGTAAATCCAATCATCAGCTCATAGTCATCTTGTGATTTATAGCAGTTTCTTCTCCTTCTTTATTTTTCTCTTAGGAATCTTTTCTTTACTATGCCATACTTCTCTTTTCCTGGTCTTGGAAAACAAGGTTAAAATAATTTACTTATGTGATTCAGTTTTGACAAGAGCAGCCCACAGAATGGATTGTATTGGTTTGATGTGTGAGTAATGATCTGAATGCTCTTAGTCTATATTTTTACTGTGTGCTCTTTCTTCAATTTGAGGACACTGTAAATACTGAAAAATAAAACCACACTGTTGAGTGATACATTGATATTGTAAAAAAAAAAACAAAAACAAAAAAACCAAAAAAAACACCGACATAAAAAGTTGTGGGAAAAACTTTAAATACTCAGGTGACATATTTAAATTCTTGTTGGAAAAACACATATGAGAGAACTTTATATCCTGTAGCTAAAATTAAATACTCTTTAGTTTAATAATAAGAGGCTATTAGAAAGAAGTAACAGGTTGTCAGCATATGTATCATGTTTGATGTTGTGACCCTGTTAAGGTATGATTTAAATTACTCTTAAGCTACTTTCTCTTTCCTTAGGTTACCTTAGAAAGTTAAATAGATAATTATTGTTAGCGAGGTTTGACATTTGCTGAACTTGATCGAAATGTCCTTCTATTTTGAAAATGTTCTTTATCCTTCTCTCCCAATAACTTTCTTCATATTTGACAATTAAATTGTAAAAGCAATGAAAACAGAGTTTGGGCATTTCCTAACAGGATATTTCATTTGTCTTTCATCTTTACATGTTTTACCTCTTTCTCCCAAGATATTTTTCCCTCCTTCTATTTCTTTATGCACTGTTAGGCATATGAGACACAAAGCTTGGTTGTTTTTTTAAAATAAAAGGCAAGAGATGAAATACGGGGTTAAAGAGATATATATTTATATATCTATATGATATACAGCTCCTCTTTCATAGAGCTTAGACAAGATGAGGTGGGCAGCCTGCTCACAAGGGGTAGTTTGGCCTGAGTGACAGGGAGCTGACCTGACTTGGTGTGAAGAGCACAGCCTGGACTGTTTTCATGTTCTAGCAAATGGGAAACCTCTGTGGTAGGAAGGTCAACACCTCCACAGGCCAGCTGGCTCTGTTGCTCCCTTCCTGCACAGTGACCTGGGCAGGGTGACAAGTTAGTCTAGCCTCTTTAGTGTCCTGACCCTCATCAAACCAGCTCATTCAGTCCCTGTCTTCTGAGGAAATGTTTGCAAGGTCATGTTTTAGAGACCGGGTAAAGGTACCAGCACTGCCATCAAAGACCTTTGGTAAGGAGCAGTCTTATGCTTCCTAAGGATAACTCATGCCTGTGTTAAATCCAAGCTGCTGCTGTCATGCTGGCAGGGGAAGGAAGGGCAAGGGTTTGTTTTCCCTTAGGATAGAGCAGCGTACCCCTCATCCCCAGACACGGCCACAGAGGCACAGTTTCACAGACCAAGCAAATCCTGGCAATCCAGAGAGGGGGAAGATGTCCTGCGGCACAAAACTTCGGGGGTAATCCTGAGCGTAGTACATGTAACTCCATCACTGGATCCCATCTGAATAGGTCAGCAATGAGACAGATGGTACAAAATCTTGCTTCGGCCTCTGAAGCTCATCTCCTTCCTGCACCACTGCTAGTTGTAGCACTGACTTGTTTTACACAGGCTGCTCACAGATGGCAGTGGGCTTTCTCTTCTGCCAACTCCATCGTCAGCCCTCCTCCCCACATCAGGATGATAAAGATGATCATCAAGAAATGACGATTCCCTCTCTCAGCCAAGTCTAGGCTGTGGAGTAGTACGCTGTGGCTTAAATTTGTCCAACCTGAGAGTCAGGTGGTCTTCATAGACAGCAAGAAAAACTTTATGTGATAAGGCATCATGGACATAGACTTCTGTGTGTAGTGTTCATATGTGTTGGACCAGGCTCTCTGAAACTTTTTTCCAAGACTTTTACATGATTTTCCTCTTTAAGAGAAGTTATAAACAAACCTGGAAAAATCTCTACTTTTTTGAGGGTAGTAAAGCACTCAAAATTAAATTTTTTCTTGGGTAAAGTGTTTGCTTCATTTTTCAGAATTTTAATGTTTTTATTGGTAATCCAGGATCCGGTGTAACAGATACATGCCTGGTTTTGTTAATTATTTTCCCTTACAAGTTACTAGCAAACACCCAGTAGTCCTTCAGCCCCTCATTTCCACACTATGTAGTGAGGATGCAACACACTGCAAACAACCTTCTATAAATTGTGGCTATGATGGTGTCCCTATAATTGAACAAAAGCTTTTATTTTTATTCTGCTGTTTCTAAAGTAATGGAACAGAGAGCACTGGCAAGCATTTTTCTCTTCTGAGACATGTTTGAGCAGATTAGTGAGGCTGCCATCTGGAACAGCAGACATTCACATTTTCTGTGTAATAGTTAATCAATATGATTGTTTTGTTATTAAATGCCTTATTTCCAGAACAGGTACAACCTGGTCAACTAAGGATCAGAAAATATGACTCTGCCATATATTTACTATGTGATTTTGAGTCAGATCATTTAAACTCTCAGTGTAAGCTTGTTCACATGTAAATAGGAATAATAAAGCTTGTGAGCCAGTGGATAGTGCTTTGAAATCTACAAATGAAACAGTTATGGAAATAAAATTGGGTGACAACTTCCTGGCATTTAGACAGTTAAACATAGAGATATGAGGAAGATATAAAGCCCATATATTTACATGAGATGGTTCAAGGTAATTGAAGAAAAAGAGTCTATTACCTGGAAATGAAGCTTTCATTGTAATGGTATTAGTTCTTTAGTAGATTAAATTGAGGGATTAAGTTTGGCTGTTTAAGAATTAAATTACAGTTATCGTTGAACAATGCTAATGATATAATTCAGGGCCCAGCTCTCCATTCCTAATTAATTGTCTTTAAAAGATGTGTATGAGAGAATGCTTTAACATGAAACTTGGGTTTTTTTCCCCCAAAATTTGCACTTCATTCACTCATTGTAAACTTGTACCATTTGTACTGCTGCCCGAGTCATTTGCTTGTGCATGCCAGTACAGCTTCTCAAAACTGCCTTGAGGAGGATTTCAAAGCACTTCCAGGAAGACCAAAGGGGTTAGAGGAAATGTGGAGGGATTAAAGAATTTATGGGTGAAGATGGTGGAGTTTGGGAAGAACTGGGCAGGGACTTTCAGTGGCAGATTCAGAGCAGCTTGGAGATTTTGGCATGAAGAACAGCTTTAGCATATCACACAGACTCTGAAATGGTATTTATCCTCCGTCTTTCACTGACATGCTGCAGATGCTGTTCTGATTTTCTAGAAACTTTGTTACAATATTTGTTGGATTTTCAGTAAGAATTTTCCTAGAGCTCAAAATTTCTAATGATTTTTACCGAAATTTTTACCCAGATAATTTTTGGCATCTCTCTGTGAGAACTGCTTCAGCTTCCCCTATAACTTCCATCAGCACCCAGCAAGGGGTTGTCATTTCATTTGGCCTGCCTTTCTGGCCAGCTTTTGGCATAATGCTTGGGACATCCTCCCATCACAAGAAGCTGCAAACTCCAAGGAAGTAACTGAACAGTCAGAACTAGAGGAGTAGTGCTGGATAGTACTGTTTCCAGATATATAAGTGGTTGCTGCTACTTTGTTTAAAAGTTCTAAATGTATTTTGCCTGAGTGTCTATACTTAGTGGCATATTTAATTTTCTGTTAGGTTTATGGTTCTCTTCTATGAGAAATGGATAAATTAACCAAGAAAAAATTTGTGACAAGAAGGAAGAGACTCATGGTTTTAGAAGTGATGCTAATATATTTAGGTCTATATTTTGCTTTCAACTTGGGGTATATAGAGATAAATCCCATATTCCTTCTTCTACCCTGAAAATAATTAGAATTTGTTTTGTATCCATAACATAAAGATCAGTGGTTTGTGTTCTAAAAATCCCATATCTTGGGAATTAGTGACGTGCTTTTAGTAATACACACTAAAGAACATCTTCTCACAGCTACATAGTGGAGTACTATAATTTCCACTTTTGATAACCTTTACCAAGACCAATAACTTAGAAAATATCTTTTCCTCTCCATAAGAAGTGACTGTTGGGTCCAAATCAAATTGTCAAACCATTGTCTGTGATTGAAAAGGAATTAATTTACTGGGACTTTGTCCAAAAAAGAGTCCTGGATTTTCTAGTCTGCAGGGGTGAAAAAGAATTATGGAAACCTTAATGGAAACAGAGGTTTACAAAAAGGGAAGTATTTCCAACATGTACTGGAGTTTTAAGAGAAGAGTGAAAAAGGTTTTTTTATCACTGGAAAGCAATGCTTTTCAAAATTGTCGTTAGAAAGATGGCTGTAAGGTGGACAGTGGCTAAAATTTAGCAGAATATTGCTACTGAGACACGTTCAACAGAATACAGGAGACTGGGAAAAAGGGGTACAGTGTGAGAGCTTAGTTTTTGACTCAGAAATTTATGAATATCAATCAAAACTGTGTGTGACATTTGCCCAGTGTTCCCCAATAGCAGACAAATATAGGGAGTAAAAACTTGTAGCCTAGAGCTGCCTTTTGTGTAACTTTCCAGAAAGTTACCAATCCAGAAAGCGGTTGCTGTGTAGTAATTCTTCTTTATGTAAGTAGTCATCAATGAGTTCGCGTAATCTCCCTCCACCCCCGCTGTTCTTCCACTCAGCAGCACTCTGCCAATCACCCACACAGTGACTCACCCGGAGAGCCCTTTCTACTACATACTTACAGAAAGGTTAGAAACATTAAGCTGTTCCTTTCCTGTTCTCTCTCTCCCCACCTCCCATCCTAAAATCACTTCAGACAACTTTTTGGCATAGCTCTCCCCCAGCTTTCCCTTAGACAACTTCCTCTTCTTACAATGATAAATACATTTGAAAGTTTTGCTTTGAAATAGTGAGATGGCCAGCATTGCTAGAATTTAAAACCAATCATTTTTGCCTTGTTTTTTAATGAACTGATCCTTTAATGATCATGGAATTTTATATTCAAGCAGAATATTCAAGCTTCCTTCTGGTCCTAATAAGGAGTTGCCATAGCCTAATGATTTTGTTATGAAGCTGCGAATTCCTTGTCTTAATTTTTAATGGAATATGATGAAGAATGCAAGATTACACTAATGAAATGTATAGTCCTCTCCTCTTCTGGTCTCTTGGAGATAGATTCCTAACAGTGAAAAATTATGTCTTTTATTTTCTATGTTGTGCGTACAAATCTTAGTGTGGCAAATGCTTCTTCCTTTCTCCCACAAAATCTCTCCATGTAACAGAAAGAGGATTCAAATAGCTCATCTGGTCTCATGGAGTCTGTTCTTTCCAGTACTCTTAGCCAGTAAAGAGTTAAATTGAACAAACTACCTGATAATAAAGAAAGGTCAAGGATAAGAATCAGTCATTTTACCCCTCCAGGCAATCAGATGTTCCTCCATGGGTTTTAACCTAGGAGGGTTTGAAGGTGGAATGAAATGAGAATCAGTCGCTTATTCCTAGTTGCCAGTTCCTTATTTATTAATATGTAAATCTGTGCAAGAGTTTCTGGGAAAATGTTTCAGCTAGATTTTTATCAAGTTGCTTGTTTTCTTGTTGTGTTCTTATTCCTTAACTATTAATGTTGTGTTTACTTACAAATGAAATATTAAATGAAATGACAATGTGGGCAGAGACATAAAAAGGAGATTTCTGTAGAAATGAAGCTTCTCATCCATGGGTACTATAAACTTTTCTTAACAGAATGACAGGTATCTCCTAAGATCCCAGTGCTCATGTAAGTTTTAACAAGGAGAAACAACATGGAGGTACAAAGGAAGGGAAAGTATTTTCCAGAAATGGCTCTTGATGTCAAGTATGGACTTGGGCATACTTACTCCTGCATAATGGATCTGTGGGATATGAATAGGAAATACCTATACCCTCTTTTGTATGTGGTCATTTACAGCAAGTCGAAATCCAGTTCTTTTCTGACGGAGCAATGGTGAAGTGAAAGGAAGTCAGTATGTTGGGCAGAAATAACGTTTGACTCCAGGAATATTCTGACCCAGACTACTTCATACATCTCTTCTGTTTGCAGTGACATTGCACATCAGACAGTATGTTCT
This sequence comes from Eurypyga helias, assembly GCF_000690775.1. Classification (NCBI taxonomy): domain Eukaryota; kingdom Metazoa; phylum Chordata; class Aves; order Eurypygiformes; family Eurypygidae; genus Eurypyga; species Eurypyga helias. The sequence goes on from NW_010226706.1 coordinate 32,311, forward strand.
ACAACACATCTTTATTTTAATTTATTTTGAGGAAATGTCTAAAAAATGTACATATGTAGATTTCAAGCACATCACGTTCTGACTAAAGTGATAAAATGAAGCCGTGTCTAGCGCATGATCCCATGGCTGTTTCATACTTGTAGGGACAGGCATGTCTCTGGCTGTGAGAAATCTTCACAGTGGAGCCTGGCTGCTCAGTCCAGGAGCTCTCAGCAAGATTTTGTATTTAAAACCTTTATGGATCAGCAGTGTCCTCTGTGACCAGAATCTCACATTTCAATGGTGTTTAGGCTCAGAGTGCTTTGCATTTTGAAGCTTTTGTAGCTTAGAGACCTGCCCTCTCTGCTCTACTCAATCCCAGAATAGCTTTTCATTTCCTTCTCTCTTGGGGAGTTTCAGGGCAATAGGGAGAGCTCCCTCCTTTTCACCTTCACTTTGTGTTGATCTCTGCTGCTTTCTCCAGTCTGCTGTTTTCATAGTTATGGTAAATGAAATACTGATCTTTGGGAAGTTCCTGAAGAAAAACATGGCCTTACGCTTTATATGGACAACTTTTTTGCACAGTCCTATACTCTTTGATATACTGCATTGCTAGGAAAATAACGATGGCCTACCAGGATACATGTCATAAAAGCAAAAGTAACAAAGCAAGTTATCAATTTTTCTCTAAGGACAACAGAAATTAAAATTTAAATTAGCATAAATAAATAACACAAATCAG
>NW_010226706.1:33049-50949 GCF_000690775.1 Eurypyga helias
ATCATTCATCAGTTAACATCATGGTACAGTCATGCCCTGAGGCCCAGAAGTGCTCCAAAACCTAGTTTATGTGCAGCTCTGCTGCCCATAGATCTCACTGGCCCTTCTTTCATGAATGATCATCTATGTTGTTTGACGAGCACTGGCTGCCAGGGCAGTGGGAACATGGGATGGCCAATCTGGGCAGTTCAGGGGAGGAGTACCGCCTCACGCATGGGCTGAATTGTAGGGCTCTCTGTCGTCCCATGTGCCAGTCTTCCCCCAAACCCTGTACTGGGTAACAAGGGGTAGGCAGTCAGCAGGTTTATCTGAAGGCTGCAGTGTAGACACAGCTATGTTGCAGCAACTGGGACAACTTGCTGTTGGCTGGGACTGGAGATGCTGCCATGCAAAGAGATATTCCCTTGCAGGGTGGCTGGAGGTAGTGGCCAAGGCCACCTGCATGATCTTGCTGCTCCAGGAGCAAAAGGATGGGGTGGTGTGTGTGCACATTTGTTAGTGCTGGGCACTAATCTACAGGGGTTTGTCTGGAACAGTTTTTTTTTCTTTCTTTTTAAAAATCTATAAGCCAGTAATACGAATACATCACCATAATTTTAATCAGGTGATTAAAGTCCAGTTGTCACCACAGAAGTTTCAAAAAGAGAATCTTACCAATGCCCTAGAGGAAAATCTGCATATTTGAGTAAATCACATTTACTTGGCAGTTCTGGAGCTCACATGATGTGTATTTTTCACCTGAGAGTAACTTTTCAAGAGTTGAATCCCTGCTTGGTTTTCAACAGATGCATTTTTCTTCGAATGTTTTCTGAATGTAAACTTTCTGTCTTCTTTCACATTAATCGTTTAGTGGTGCCTGGATCTGCTCCTGTGTATAGTGGTGAGAGCTGTACTCAGTTGTAGTTGTTTTACTAAACATCATGTGCTCATGAATTTGTGCGTTACAGGGCTACTTTGGGAGTTAAATCTGAGTACCTTTGGACGTAGATTATGAAGTAAATATGTATATGCATATTTGAATAGAGCCTTGTGATCACACGGGAGATTTCAAATCCACATGATAGCTGGGAGCCCAGTTCCCAACTATATTTTAATGCAATCTGAATCCTTTATGGTCATGCAGGCCTTTGGAGAATCTCCTGACACTTCTTGGAAACACTCCTTTTGTTCTAAGCCTGGGGTTTCAGACTGTCAAACTCGTATTCTAATATTTTCTGCAATATGTGGAAAGAAGGTAGTGCGTTTCCCTTTCAGTTTCTGTGCAGCTTGGCAAGTTGTTATATTTACTCAGATATGAATGCTAAAAAACAGGTACTTATTCAAGCCCCTTTCAATGTAAAGCCACACAAGTGTGAGAGATGGATTTGCCACAGGGGGAAATACTGCTTTCCTTTCATACCTTTTTTGCTGCTGTTTTTTTTAATTGTTACACTGCTTTTGTCCACCCCATTTTTAGGAAACAGGTACAGTAGGCCTTTTCCTCACTTAGAGTTAGCTTTTTGAACTCATAGCCATTAGATAGCATCTCTTCTGCTTTTTATTCTCTCCTGTCTTATCTCCCAGTGCAACCAGCAGACTGAAGGTACCTTGTTTTTAGAAAGACTTTCATTTCTCAGGGTTTCACCAGCTTTGCAGGCTATTCCTCCAGTATTTATGTCTTCCTTAGTGTCAGAAGAGGAGGGGGTCATTTTTCCTTCCCCTTTCCCTTTTTTTTTTTTTTTTTTTAATCCCCAACCAAGACTATTTGGGAGGGCTTGAAAATGAAATAAACTCTTGTTGTTGTAGGTTTCCTAATTCTAAGGTCCAGGCAATTAAAAAGGGAACAAGTCTTAAAAACTATCAAGCAGTAATAAAAACTTATACAATGGCAAAGATGAATGCTGTTATGAACTTGGAGGAATGAAAGTTGTGTTAATTGTGATTAAGTACTTGCACCTTGGAGATTGGTTGATGTCAGTCCTTGTACTTTTCTGCAATGAATGTTAAATTTTGACATTAAACAGGCAACTTGCTCCTGACTGTATGCAACGGGCCCTGGTGCCTCTGCAATCGAAAGCTTACAGAAAAAAATGGAAAGGATTAAATAGAGAAGCTCTAAGAATGATTTCTTGCTTGTGTAACCATGAAGGTTACCATAAGCTCAGGCTGCTAAGCTTGTCAAAGAAAGGTTAAGATGATACTGGTCAAAAATTTTTAGGCACTTATACGGGATGACAATATTTGTCATTAGAGGTTTTTTTAATCTCTCTTGCTGACTTATCTGCGTCTTTTCAAAACCGTGTGTAAATATTTCTAAGGGTATAATTTGCATAAAAATGTCTTTTCATATGAGAATTGTTTTCACTGAAAATTACTTCTCCAACTAAAGAGAAGTTACAGTGGAATAACCCTTTGTTCTGAAATAGTCCATGTTTTTGATGAAAAACTTAAAACTAAATTTGTTTTTAGAGCACTTAAACTGAACACTTCTTTATTTTCCAGCAGATAAAACCCATGAATCTTTTTTTTTTTTGTAATGTGATTTTTTGCACATTTGTCATGTAATACACTATCTTCTGTTCAACTTGGATTTTACCACCACAAGAAGTCCATAATTAATGGGATTTGAAGGACTATTATTTACAGACAGCTGTAGTAGCTGAGTTTGAAGTGTAGTCATTAATTTGAGACTGGGATTAGCAGCTGTTATGTGACATGACTGAGGTTAGCAAATGAATGTTTGCACATATGGCTCTTGAGGTTTCTGCTTCTCCTTATTGCACAATGGGGCTTTTCACTCTCAGTTGCTGTAATTGTCTCCATCTTCTACTAGACCTGTGATGCATTCTCTCCCATTTTTCTAAAAATACATGTATCTGCACTCACTGTGATTGACATATTGTTCACCTGCATTTTTAAATTTTCCCTTTCACTGAGAGCCCTCTAAGTTGCCAGTTGTTTTCCTGCTACCATTAATACTTTCTTGTCTTTTATTTTTACCTGAAAAATCATTAATGACTCATGATATTTCAATACTAGCAACTCAACTCTGTATGGCATAAATTTGCCTTGCAACAATCTGTTCTCTCTGCGTACAGCTGGAATGCTCTGGCATCACTTGCTAAGAGCATTAGTCTTCAAATCTTCAGCTGTTCTGATGGGGTAATATTAATTTAGCTCCTCTTTTTCATTAAATTCCTTCCTGAGCTTTTTATTTACTGGAAAGCCAGTTTTCCTCTGCTTCTGACTACTGCCCTGGAAGGTGCTGTCATTAGTTTAAAATGAAATGTTTTGCTTTAGTTATTTGTTTGTGTCTTGACAAATGTTAATTTTTGTTTTCAGTTCAAGCGTCTCTATTCATTAACCAGTTAATTGTCGGAAGGAGATAAAATGCTCTGACACTCAGTTTCATGATTCTGCAGAGTTATCTTTTCTGCAGTCAAATTGGCTCCTGACAAATTTCTTGATCATTCATATATGAAATATCTGCACCAGCATACCAGATGTTGATGAGGTACGGCAAGGGGAGGAATGTTGTCTGTGCAAGTGTGCGTTTTGCTCCTTGGGCAGGAAATGTGGGGCATTATGTCCTACTCCAGGATACACTGATATATGAAAGGAAGTTCTGTGGAAATTATAAACCCTGCCTTTCATCTTTGTCTTTCCAGGCAAAGCCTCGGAAATTACTTCAGGTTTTAGGGTGTATTTCCATGCCCACGTATTAGATACTCCTCTGCTTTTGAGCTTGTGTGGAGATACTTGCCTTACGCTCTGTTGGAACTTGTTCCTTCTTCAGTCCATGCTATGCACTTCCTGGCATTGTCTTCCTGAAAAAGGTTACAGAATCTAATTTCAAGGGAGTAGATTTAGCTTGCTCTGGCCTTTATTGCAACCTGGGGATAATTTCAGATAATTTCTATTATCTTGATGCATCACTTACTCCGTCCATTTTCCAGCACTCAGATTTATGCTTTGTGGCAGGAATGACGAATCCTTTGTGAATAGCGGAATGCTCAATAATCAATAATACAGTGCCCTGTTAACAAGCATGGATATTTTCCTAAAACCTCTTAGAAGTACTTAACAATCCATGGCCAGATCTATAAAATATTTTCCCAAAATGAAGCGCTGTGTAAGTCTTTGTAATGTTCTTTACAGCCTATTTTTATTATCTAGTTTAATCATATGCGAGACTTCTACTGTAAGGAAAACAAACACTACACTGACATATATTCCAGGTTCCAAGAATCTTTCTCCAACTTCTGATAATTCCATTATTCCAAGGAAAAGTAAAGTTGACCCTTATCTACTGGTCCTGTTCCACTAACTTGTTGAATATTTTAAAGAGAATTTTATAAATTCTCTGTTCATTTCTCATTAGTGCCGATAGGAAATTCAAAGCTGTTTTCACTGGAAAATGTCAAAGCTTGCACTTTTTCTTTGCAAAGTAAGTAGTGTTTTATTCAGAATCTATTTTTTTTCCACACAAATTGGTTTTTATTATTATTTTTAACCAAAATAGTTGAAGAAAGTCACATTCTTCCAAAGCGAATTTGATAAAATGAATTTAGAAATTAAAGCAATTTGAAACAGTCCTTCAAAATGTTGTATCACTGCTTTTTTAAAACTTTGGTGCCTTATACAGGTATTAGCTGATTTTTATCAATATAGGCCCTTTGTTTGATCCTGGTCTTTTACTGTTTATTAAGGAATAACACTACTAGCTATCCACATGTTTCATTTATTTGGAAAGCTTGGGTTCAGATGCACAGAATGCGTTTAAGAAGCTTTACATTATCCCTGTGGGCAAAGAAAATCACATGTCAATATTTGAAATATTTTCTCGCTATGGATATGAAATTACTTGTTTTCCAGAGATAACAGGATGGTGAAAAAATGTTCTTCTCCACTTCAATGACTTCTGGGACAAGGACAGGACAGGAAATGGGAGGCATTGAATCAGGATACTCTCTCAGACTAGCATTGGTAAGCTGCTAATGTGTAACAGGCTGTGTGCCTGGACCTACCTGTGCACACTTTAAAGGAAGAGGTGGGAATAAGAGAAAAGTTCATATGGAATCTATGGGATTTCAGCCTCTCTACTCTTTCTTGCACCGAATAGACTAAGCAAGTACATTTAAGCTTTTTATTCATGCCAGCTAATGACAGTGTCTCAACTGGTGGACTGAAAACTAAATAAGGACTGCAGGATCAGACTTCCAGGGCCTTGTCTTGTCTCATAATGCTCATGCTCTGGGAGGGAATTATGTAGCTTTAGAATAGCAGGATAATGCAATCAGTGTGTATGATGTCAACATATCAGGGATGTAATACATTTTACCCTCCTGTTGCATTGTCTATACAGATCATAGACACTGACAATTCAGTGTCTGGTTTTTTTTTTTCCAGATGATGACTGCTATAGAGTCCAATTAACATGTCTGGGTTGAAAAAAAAAAAAAGAAAACCACAAAAAACCCCAAACAAAACAAACACCAAACACTCCCAGGTACAGGCAAGGAACTGATGGGCTAAAAAAACCTGCTGAAGAGAACCTGTGTGTTACACTGGACAGGAGCCAGCTCTGTGCTCTTGTCATGAATAAGGCAAATCCTATGCTTGGCCGCATTAGGAGGATCATGGGCATGACTAAGAGGAATTATCAACCCTGCCTTTTCAGTGGTAGTGAGGCTATGCCAGGATTATTGTGTCCTATTTTGACGCTTCCCATTTCGGAATGGCTACTGCGAAACTGGAGTTGATCCAGCAAAAAGCTGCCAGGGTAAAAGCACTGAGGGAGAGAATGTGGGAAGGAGCTGGGCTGGTTTAGTCAGGCAAAGAGGAGGGTAAGGAGCAGTCTCATAGCAGCCACAGATGATGATGTGGAGATAAAAAAGCGATGTAAGATGATGTAGCATGAGGCAATAGCTGCAAATTAAATCTTGGCAAGTCAGACTGGGTATTAGGAAAAGCTTTCTGCCAGGAGTTTGGCACAATGTAAGAATCTCTTATTCAGATATACTAAAATCTCCATCTTTGCAGGTTTTTATCACTTGGCTAGGAAAAGCCACAACTGACCTGTTTGGGTGTTGGCAGTAGTCCCACTTAAAACAAGAGTCTGGACTAGATAGTCACCAGCTTCTCTGTTGTTCTGTGTCAGGTGTTGATGTTTCTGACCAAACTTGGTATAAGAAAACCTTCATTGCTACAAATCCAAAGCTTTGCAAAGCTAATTAAAAGTATGGTTGAAGTGTTTAACTTATTTTCATTTTGTTCCTAATGACTGGGATCCTGATCCTGTGTTTAAGTAACAGACTTCTTTCGTGATGTGCACTTCTACAGAACCTCTGTATGGTGCATCTGAGAGATTGCAACTGTAGAACAGGGATGTGGAGTCTTCACTTAGTAGAATATTGACATGGACTCTTCTAAAAAAATTGCTTTTTTCATATGTAGATACTGATTTGTAGGGTAAGAAATTTTTTCTTTTGAGAACATGTCATTTCAATAGAGATATTTAAGGAGAAGGTCTCAGTTTGGGATAGGAAGATAGCTTTCTAAAGCAAGGCCTAGAACCTGATCCCTGAATAGGGGGAATGTGAAACAGAAGAAATTCTGAAATCTAAATATATCTTATGGGAAAGGAAAGACAAAAGTATTTGTCTTCCAGAAACAAAACTGAGACATGTTCTAAACTTGGAGAAAACATAATTGATGATTATGCAATTTTATGTATGAAGTTTTTATAGTCAAATAAGCCTGTTATGCATATTAATTAACTGTAATTTCTTTAATTAATTTGGGAAATTCAGTGATTCATTGAATGATAAACAAATTTAACTTGGACAGCTTATTAAGCATCCCAGGGAGATCAGACATACTTTTTTTTACTGCATGCTTTCTTAGAGGAAATCATTTTCTCATTGCTATTAAATTTATTTAGAATATTTATTTAACACTTTATTCAAGTCTTTATAGCTCCCATGATTTTGATTCTTGAGGAAAAAAAGTGAATCACTCATGACTGCAAATTTCTTTTTCAACCAGACTGGATGTATTTGTGGATTTCAATTTTTTCCTGTTTCTGGGACAAAGCCCAATGTTTTGAACTTAGTTATATGAGTTTTGAAACCCTCTCTTTCCATTTAAGTGTGATATGTCCTTTCTTATCCTTATTTTAAAACTTGCGCTTCACTAACCATTTTCTTATTTCAAACAGATTTAGTAAATTACTTTTATTTCTTGCCATATATCTGAATCAAGTAGTTAATTCTGTGTTTTGTTTTTGGTTTTGTTTTTTATTATAATTTCTGTTTTCACAATTTAATAGACCACTGTAGATTTGTATCATAACTCTGTCCTTTTATGTAGTTGTTAAAATTTTCAAGAGTTTACAAATTATTATATCTGGTCAACAAAGTGACTGTGTCATCATGTGAGTTTTATACTAGAGGTAATTAGATTAAAGTTAGAGTTAGTCTTCCTCCTGCTAGTAAGTTGCATGAATCAATTCAGCAGAGATGGCAGAATTCTTTCAGATGTTTTCTCTTTGTTAACAATTAGAAATTGCAGTCCACTTCCTCTGGCTTTTGGAAACCTGTTATTATAATTTCTGTTTTCACAATTTAATAGACCACTGTAGATTTGTATCATAACTCTGTCCTTTTATGTAGTTGTTAAAATTTTCAAGAGTTTACAAATTATTATATCTGGTCAACAAAGTGACTGTGTCATCATGTGAGCTTTAGCCTTCTTCACCTTTCAGCCATGTCCCCATATGATCATGTTGAGAGGTTTTCTTCTTTGGTATTTCTAAATTACTAGAATTTCAAGGCAGCCAAAATAAGAGATGAATGAGGCCTATTATTGCTTCATTGACTTTGAAGCACTCTGCATTTCCATTCCTCTCCATGTAAAAGGTCACTGTAATCAGTGGTGAATACTTCAGAGTTGATAGCACAAAATAATCTTAATAGGTTATTTGAATAGCAATTTGGTTCAGATGAAATTCCCTTAATTGGAAGAACATGCATTTGCAGCAAACTGCAACATATACTGGAGACCTCCAAGAGGAGAGCCCTGTTTTCTACTCTGACAATCAAGAACTGATTGACAGAACTAGGATTGCTTCTTCCAAAAGAAGAATGATTAAAGAAACACGCAACAGCACTCCTTAAACACATACAAGGGTGTTGCAAAAGGGGAGAGATTACAGTATTCAGATGATAAGACATGAGTAAATTTCAGTAAGCAAGATGCAGATTTGACAGTATGAAAATCTTCCTAACACTCAAGCTGAGTGAAACACAAGGATAGCTTGCCAAGGGAGGCTATAGGAATTTCAGCACTGAAAGTGTTAAAAGCAAAACCAGTGTCCAACAATCACAACCCAGGTTTAAGACAGGATATGAGCCTTTTCTGAAGCAAGAGATTAATTAGATGTCCTCTCAAGGACCCTTCCAGCCCTATTTTCCGTGCTTCCCCTTGTTCTTAGATTTCAAACTTGTTTATGTCAATATGTGCGACCAGAAAATGTAATTTAGTAAGAAGGCCGGAGTGAAGTTTTTGTTTATTTTTACACAATAAAAATTTCTAAATCAGTTTTCTTTTCAAGAATATTTTGTTTGGTTTTGTTTGGTTTTTTTTCCAGTTTTTAAAGCCACTCGAGCTTTCAGTCTCCTTATTGCTCAGGTTTTTCCTGCCAAGTTTGGGCTTTTAAATTGAACCTAAAATTAGTGATGCCTTCTGATACGGTCCTCTTAAGTGAGATTCTTCTCAATTTTAGCCAACTAAAATCTAGGTATCTAACCTAATATGGTCACCCAGGCACCTCCTACGGTCTATCGGGAGGGGAGAGATGCCATTATTTTTTTGTTTTGTTTTGTTTTGGTTTTTTTGTTAGGGTTGGAAGGGACCTTAAAGATCATCTAGTTCCAACTCCCCTGCCATGGGCAGGGACACCTTCCACTAGACCAGGTTGCTCCAAGCCTCATCCAGCCTGGCCTTGAAGACATCCAGGGATGGGGCATCCACAGCTTCTCTGGGCAACCTGTTCCAGTGCCTCCCCACCCTCGCCGTGAAGAATTTCTTCCTGACATCTAATCTAAACCTCCCTGATTTCAATTTATACCCATTCCCCCTTGTCCTATCACTACAGGCTCTTGTACAAAGTCCTCTCCCAGTACCCTTGTAGGCCCCCTTCAGATACTGGAAAGCTGCAATGAGGTCTCCTCGGAGCCTCCTCTTCTCCAGGCTGAACAAGACCAGTTCTTGCAGCCTTTCTTCATAGGAGAGGTGCTCCAGCCCTCTGATCATCTTTGTGGCCTCCTCTGGACTCGCTCCAAGTGGTCAATATCCTTCTGATGCTGAGGGCTCCACAGCTGGACGCAGCACTCCAGGTGGGGTCTCACCAGAGCAGAGTAGAGGGGCAGAATCACCTCCCTCGAGGTGACTATGAATAGGCTATGAAATGACTTATCATATATCCAAAGTGTTACTTAAAATGATGAGCATTACTTCTCAAGCAAAGTAATTTCATGACTTTTAACTTAATTCAGAGAAAGTGTTCTGAAAAGTCACACAAGAATAATACATCGTACACATTCTGTGATACCACTCACCGCTTCAGTATATGCCTCCACTTCTCCTGATTGCATGAAATATGTAAATGTGCAAATTTGATTTTTTTCATAATTGTTACATTTTCATTCACTGTGAAATAAAGTCAGGATCATCCAATTATATATGGAATCTAATCACAGAAAGATGCTTTGATAAGTATGAAGTGGATACTGAAAGATGCTCAGCTCCCCTACCAGAACATAATTTGCTGGGACCGATGAAGCTTTCTAGGTTTTTCTGAGTTATGTTCTCTTTAAAGTACTGACACTGATAGTCCACCCTCAGTAAGAAGGATCAGTCTCCATTAGAACTATTTCCAAAGCAAGTATTTATTGCTGTGGCTGTTCAATGAGCAAAGCATATATGGTTCTACAGTTGATACGTGTGGCAACAAATCCGTCAGATGTTCTGATGAAGGATCACAAACCACAGCCTCTGTAGAGAATTATGATTGGATCCTTATGAGCAGTGAGGAATTCAGCTCATATCTCAAGCTCTGATTACTTAAACTTTTTTCCAGAGTCTTTGTTCCATCACTTACTGGGGAAAAAAAAAAAAAAAGAGGAAGAGCACCCATCTCAAGTGCATGTTCGCATTTTTGAGAAGTATGCTGGAACTGCTCTTGCCCACTGTCCAGGCATGGTTTCCATATTTGGACAGTCAAATACCAAATATAAACAAATAAACCAAGAGTTGCTCCATTCTGATGGAGAATTTCACTTAGATCTCAAAGTCAGAGGAATGGAATTCTGTTATTATTCTACCAGCATCTCACATCCATATTTACATTTCTTGTTCAATCCAAATTTACAGAGAAATCAAAGGAGATTTAATAAATCAGTTCTTTTCCTAGGAGAACAAATATCACTACTTTTTAGTAATAAGATTTAGTATATTAGTGTATTGCAGGAAAACCCAGGGGATTTCTTCATCACTAGAAATTAGTAACAGTGAAGAAGAACTTTAAGAAAAGTGGCATATATGCTAGAAGATAACTATACCTTAAAATCCATTGCTCTTGGACAGATCTGAAATGCAATAAGAAAGTGTTTCTGTCCAAAAAGACATCTTCAAAAAATATTTTGTTTTAGTGCATACCATGAGAAATTATACTGGGAGGAAAAAATACTAGGACTGAGGAAAACCAGAACTCAACACATTTGTCTTCCGAAGCATCATTCCATATATTACAAATAAAATAGTACAGAACACATATCTAAGAAACTCTCTGAAATAATAAACCGACAGTGAGTAAATACTCTCTTTTCTATTTTTCTCAAAAGAATCTGATAGCCATCTACCATTTAGTAATATTTTCTAATTGAAGTAAAATGATTATGTAGTAGATGTACTGCAGTATTACCACAGGGTTTCATCCCTTGAATTTATCCTTTTCTTTTTTTTTTCTCTATAGCTGCAGCAGGGTGTTGCTGCTGCTGGGCAAAACCAGCTTATCTTGCAAACACCTTTCCAATTTTCTCCTTAAGCCTGTGGCTCCCTAGGGTGAACCTCCGGCTCATTTAGGAAATGGGTTTGAACTTCTGTCTGTGGCCAGGTTTTTCAGTGGTTGCTATTCTTCGGGATCAAAGCAGCTTGTTTTGTGTGCTGTGGAGAAGAGCTCATACTTGTATACAGAGTTGTTCTGATGGTTCCTGCGATAAAAAAGGCATGTCTGTATCTACTTCACTGAAGGAAGGAGAGCAATAGATAAATCCCTGGCCCAAAATCATGTGAATCGACTGGATCACATCTGCAGAATGTAGAGCTAGCTCTTCCTGTAGAGGATTAGTTTTGGAGGGAGGTAGCTGGAGCAGTTCAGGACAGAGCCAGTGAGGGAGCTAGTAGTAAAGCAGAGCAGACAATTAAGGGGCTAGTTCTTAAATGTGCTCGTTGGCCCTCTTTTTGGGATACTGATCAAGATAGTTGTGCCCTATGGCTATGTCTATACTAAAAAAAATAAACAATGCTCTGCTCCCAGGTACAACCCACTCCTTAGCTGAACTGTTAGAATGGCCCTAGTGTGATTTCATCCTGGGTCAACTGTTTTTTCTCTAAAAAAGATCCAGTGCATGGTTTTTGTAGGTCTCATTGTCTAGACAACATCCTTAATAAGCAGTCTGTATGTAGCTACCTTCATCGGAGGGTTAAGAAAATTTTATAGCACGAGTCTGAACCATTTTGTACTTGTTGGCGTAAATCCCAAAGAACAGTCCAAGACAATTTAATTTGCTTGTATGTGGCATATACTAGCATGCACTAAAGTTCATGAGGGTCCTTCTCCGGTAGAAGGCTCTGCCATGCCCAGCTGCCGCTCATTCCCAACTGCTGAGGTGGCACAACCCCGTTTTCTGTGTTTAAGCATTAGTGTGAGTACACTAATTCATTTCAGGCAAACACACCTATCTAAATTGAGTAAACTCACCTTTCTGACTTTATCAGCAGTGAGCTGGGGAGTCAATAAACTATCCTATAGTGCTTTATGATTTCAAATATAAGTAATTTTTACCCCAAACTCTTTCCATCCCACTCTCAGATATCACTAGGCTATGTGTAGACCAACATTATAATTGTTTCCATAGTAACAAAGACTTCAAAAGATGAAATAAGCTAAAGAACTAAAAAAAAAAAAAAAAGTTGTTAACGAAATAAAAATGAGTGGCAGAGACAAAATATCTGATGCTAACGTCTAAAGGTTGTATGTCTCCTTTGCAATGACCCAGGCTAATGTGAGAGCGATGCTATGTGTTCATCTCAAATTCACTAAAATATTCTCTTTCTAGCAGTCTATTTGTATTCACTGACTCCCTCTCCTCTGGCTGTTTCTTTACTACTTAGACACACAGGCTGGGTCAGATCCTTAGCTGAAGATGTCAGCTTGGGTGTCATCCTTCCAGTACTGCCCCTAAAAGCAGTGTAATCCAAATGAGGGTTCTGCTGGACAAACCGGTGTTGCTCATTTCAGGGATAATGATTTATACCAGCTATGAATTATTTAGTTTACTCAAATGAGAATCGCAATCCTGGGATGTGTTGGTGGTTCTTTTTACCCTAAATATCACAAGAATGGTTTTCAGAAAACCTGCATTCTGGTCTTGAATCTGCTACTGGTATACATTGTCTATTTTATGCTGTGTACCTGTTTGTGTCGTGGCTTCCCTACATGTACAGAGGGAAGTGTGATGCTTCTCCATTGTATACTGGTTTTGAGAAGAGGGTGTTTAGAGATGAACAGTGTTGGCAATCTTTTCTCTTGTTCAAGTCTGCTTTGCATCAAACATACATATAGTTAGCTGCAATATGCCCGATGCCTAAATATTGTAACATTCTGCAGCAGGGTTTTTTTTAGTTCTGTGAACTCTCATACTTGTTTTGAAATATTTCAGAAGAAATGCTTAGCATTTTGCCTGAACTGGGTGCTAGAAATATCTAAACTAAAAAGCATTCTGTCTAGATAATACATGTCAGAATGTTACTGCAAATTATTTTTGGCTGTTTAGAGTGTGATACCATCTAAAACAAGTGGAGATTCTTTAACATATAATGTAGTACATGCCAATGGTCAGTTGTGAAGATTAAAGTATTCTCTATTTGTGGGCTCAGAACTTCTTGGAGGGTATTGCAGCCCTACACAACGGGGTGGAACATCTTGTGACAGGACTCCAGCCACATTTCAGAGGGAAATAACTGGTGAAGGTTTGTCCCACTGTTGCTGGTAATTGCTCCTGCAATCAACCCATCAGTCAGCTTCAGAAGCTGTGGGAACTCCCACATTTGAAAAGCTTGTTGGACTCTCCAGCTGAGACCTCCCAGGCACATGCATTCATCTCTCAGAGTTAAAATATAATTTGTTTTGGCTAAACATCCTCTAAATCTTTTCTTCCTCCAGATGGTAGCATTTGTGTAATTAAGCATTTGGCAATGTTGGCATAAGTAACTATGTCCTTTTTGGAATATTTTCAAAACAAATACACAGTAAATGTGGATAGGGTGATCCAAAGTAATTGTTTTTTTGGGAAAGAGATGTTTGTTTTTTTGTTTGTTTGTTTTGTTGTGTTTTCAGGGTCCATGCCCCTTTAGTGTGTAAAAACGTAGCCCTCTGTGGTAGCTTCAATCAAGCCTGGCATTGGTGTTGATGAAGGATGCTCACGTAATCTGTCTTCCATATGGAGATAGCAAACTTTTGCAAAGGGAAAGATAATAAAAGAACATGGGGTGAAAAAGTTGTATCTAAATTTAAGCTGGCTAATCCATTTCTGCAGTGATCACCCAGCCATGGCCAGGAGATTGAGTTAGACTTGTTGACTTGTCATGATAGGTAGGCTGTATTTAGGCTATGTACAGTGGGAGTGAAACACAACTGATAACAGGCTTTTCTCATACCCCCAAGGTCTGACATTTCATGCCCATTTATATGACAGCAGAAGTGAGTGGGAGACTTCCAAGTTATAGTCCTGTAGTAAAAAAAAAAAAGTGCTGTGAAGACCTGAATCCATCATTATATTGATAAAACTCTAACAATTGACATGGAGTCAGATCTTCACAGATACCAAAGGAAAGAACAGTCAGATAATAGGTACCTTATGGATTTAATGAAGTCTGAAACATAAGTAAAATTGTTGACACTAGATGTCTAGCATATCTCAGCCCACACTAGGCAGAGCCAGTTATTTCTTATATCTCTTTAAACGAGAAAACTGTACAATATCAAGGGCTTCTCTGTAATGACTGTTGGCATGTTGCAACTTCCAAATGACTATTACTGTAATTTAGTTATTAGATTATTTATAATGCATTCTGAGATGGACTGCCTGGTTAGGATAAAGTTACACGTCTTACAGACTAGAATCCACACTGACTTTAAATATATTTTGTAGGAAGGCAGGAAGGGCCAAGAGAAAGTTGTCAGCATAAAGAGCAGGTGAGAGACATTTGATAACTCGGTTTCACAGAACATTCAACTTCATGTGGTTTTAAATACTGGAAATCTATCTCAGGAATGGTGTTCACCATCTCTTAATCAGAAATGCTTAGGACTTCTTCGAGAAAAAAATTTTTGTGCTCCATTTTTTTTCCTCCATTTTTTTGTCCTTTGTCTAAATAGATAATTATAAAAAATAAAATAATTTCTATGTCCCGTTTGGATTGGAAAGCTCATTTTTTCTTCACACCACTAACTAGTTCTGAGTGTTTCACGAGGTGGTGCCTTGGGTTTTTTATGTTTGGTTTTGTTTTGCCACTGATGATAATTTCTTTCACTTACATCAGAACTCTGTCATCTCACTGCTTAGCAAGCCTCCATTAGGCCTGAAGCTCTCCAACCTGCTCTCACAGAAATATGAAGTTCAGGAACTTGTATGGAAGCTGAGCTTACTTAATCTGACTCTATAACCACTCAAACTTCAGTGTATTTTACTCCAGCTTTGCGGGCTGTGGTTTTATCCTACTTTAACATGAATTAGCTTTGAAGTTACATGAGATTTCAGTCTTTTAGGTTCAAAAAACATTGAATCAATTTTGGTTTGATTTTTCTTGATCCAGAGTAATAAATCTGTATTGATCCCTAAGTGAATAGAGGAGGAGGAAGGGAAACAATAAAACAGTAATTGCTGTGGTTTTTGACACAAACAGAGAAATAACTAATCCCAGGAAAATTTTAGATCAGCTCCTTTGACAAAGATGGTTAGAATGATGATAAAAAGACAGTCTGAACTGAGTCTGCAAAGGTTTTCAGTCTTATTTTTCATCTTAATTAATTTATTATTAAAGTCTCACAAGCCTCATGAATTTTTTCTCACATGAAGTGGGAAAAACATAAATGATACCAAACCTCTGGCTTTGAAGTCTGTGAAGGAGACAGTACAATTGGAAAATTGGAAAATTTAGTTTAGTTTTGGCCACATTTTTTTCCATTAGCCCATAACTAAAATAATTTTGGCAAGGGTTGTTACCTGCACAGCTCTGTCAAAGGCAGGAAGGCAGCTGTACACATCCTTTCTAGACACTTTCTCCTCCTGCCTGGAGGCTTTATTTTGCAGGGGGAGAGCGTTTAGACGAAAGTACAGTGTGTCTGACACAAATCATAGTCTATTTGACACTGAGTTTGATGTCTAAAGTATAAAAGCCATTTGCAGGAAATAATGGCAGTTTCTGCATTTCTGGTTAGTGAAAACAATTAACTTCATGCCTCTGAACATATCATTAGCCGGATCTCATTTTAAAGGGCTAAATATTGTGAATCTTTACAGGGTCTATTTACAGATCAACCATTAACCTCAGTGCTTGTGTCTGCTTGGGGAAAAAAAAAAAAATCCCATTATGTCATACTAGAGTGAAATAAATGAGAGTGCAGCAAATCTTTGATGCGTTATGTAGCATGAGAAGTACTTTTCCCGGACAGTTAAAATCTCCATACAATCTTTGAATGCCTGAGACAACTGTCTTGCTGTTAGCACACAAAGACACCACAATAGCTTTTGGAAATAAACCACATCACTTGATAGAACTAAACAAGGCAAAAATATTTTTCCTTCCTGGCTGTTCTAGATAGTCTGTGACATTTTACAAAGTTCTTATCATTATGGTGTTCTTGTGGATGGGCTGTCTGTGAGATGCCCCCGTCACTACATCCATGGGAAAGGCAGTGGTAAAGTGAGGTGGGATGTGCATCCTGTTGCTTATGAGAAGATCCTGCAGATCAAGTTGGTTATACATTTTTCATTGCAAGGGGGCATCTATAGAGGAATAAAACTGTTTACTACTGTTTAATGGCGCTTGCACAGTCATAGAGATACTACACCAAGGATCTTGTCCAACATAGTCTTAGGGGATGATGCAGTGGGGCAGATGAGGTCCTTGCACTTCAGAGTTCTCCCTGCTCTCATCCTTCTAGAGTATTTTTCATGATTGTGTTCGTGATTGCCTAATTAAAAAAAAAAAAAAAACCCACCACAAACCACACACAACAATACACACAAAACTTGTCTGTAGCATGTTTATCTTCAAAATAAGGGATATTTTATAATTTCCCAAGTCATAGTACATGCAGTGCCTTATCCCCCTCCCAGTAATGAGGTTTGTTAGTATCTTGCCAGGGCTTTCCACCATGTTCCCTGGCTCAATTCTGTTTTCTGCGGTCAAGTGATTCTATTTTGAAGAGCTCCATCAAGAGAGATTTAATGCTGTCCTGCTTCCCTTACTTTATTTCTCCTGAATTCAGGTCAGTGCTACAATGCTCTTCTTAAACTCATCTTGCCCCCACATACATTTCATAACCAGGCTACAGACCTTATGATTCTTTCATGCCTGTTTCTTCTTCCATTAATTTTTATTTGGAAGGCAACATCAGGAGTTTGGCAGTTGGAGCTATGTCTTAAATGACCTTGTGTCACACTAACCAGCTGACATTTATTTTGTAATCTGCAATAATTTTATTGCATGTATTTCCAAGAAGATCATATAGTCACAATCAAATTGTGACATCAAGTTTTTCTTTTCCAGTCTCTAGAACTAGGTACAACTGAAAGAATACGGTGAATACGGTGTAAGGGGATTACATAAATGTCTTGATGAGCAATTCCTTGTGCATTGTTCAGGGAGGAGAAAGATTGATTGTTGGTCTCATGAGGTTTGGTCCTAAATCTTGGCTGACTTGGAGCTACCTTTTTCAAACCTCTTCTCCAAACCAGGAGGGCAAAAATGCAAAAGTTGACTTTTCTTCTGGGCTCATTTCTGTTATGGTATCTGCGTTATGCCCCTTTGAATAATTTTTCTTTCTTGGTAAAACTCTTTGACATTGGTTATGTTTTCTATGGCTGTTATTCAGGCTTTTTGTGAGGGTCCTCAGAATTTTATGTGCCCTTTAATAATTGTATATGGCATTTTTCTATTTGGGAAGCATTAAATGTCCAGGTTGATGTTGCATTTGTTATCCCTTGTCTGTCTATGGAATGGAACCATGAGAGCAAAAAGCTGAGAACTAAACAATGATTCTGTGATGTTCCCTCTTCTTCCTTGGTCATTCATTTTCTGAAATGATAAGCAAATTTGGGTCAAAAAGCACAGTATGTTCAGGTGGAAGGTGTGAGTTTAAATCAAAGATTTGTAATATTTATAGCAACAGAAAACCGAATCTTAGACAGAAAATCTTGGCCTTCAGGCGTCTGCCAGGTCAGCTTATAAACATCACAGAAGCTTCTCGTATCTTGCAGAAAATAAAATAGTACAGTGATTCAGGTGTGCTACGTTGATACAAATACCTGTGTAAGCTGTATTCCGTAGTGAACTTGAGAATGCTGGGGGGG